>NW_024423564.1:47271229-47359533 GCF_017311325.1 Ursus maritimus
TCCTTCCTTCCTTCCTTCCTTCCTTCCTTCCTTCCTTCCTTCCTTCCTTCATTCCTTGAGAATACATGAGAAAGCACAAGCAGGGGCAGTGGCAGAGGGAGAGGGAAAAGCAGGCTCCCTGCTGAGCAGGGAGCCAGATGCAGGGCTCAGAAACAAAGACCCCAGGATCATGGACCTGAACCTAAGGCAGAGGCTTAACCCACAAAGCCACCCAGGCACTCCTCTTCTTCTATCCTTATAGGCCATAACTCTTCAATCAATATTTGCCAACCAATTTTTTAAAAAATGTTTTCACAACAAATCATTTTCTGAGATCTTCTCCTCCACTGAATATTCAAGATGATGCTTTCTTTCATATTTCCTAATTTATCTTTCCCAACCCCAAGCCATGGGCCTCATCCAGACCTAGTGTTGGTCAATAAATAAAGTGTGTGTAGATGACTTTTGGTCCATTTTCTGCTCACTTGGATACAAACCCATTTCCCACCAAAGACCTCTGCCACAATGATGTAGCATTTTCTCTTACCCTCAGCATCTGTTCCTCCAATTAGTGGAATAGGTGAAGGACCTGAAAATTTGCAATGTTACATTTTAGCATTAATAACAGGGGTGTTTTTGCCTCTGCCTACAATGCCTTATATGAAAAGACACATATTCTAGGACTCTGTTCCCTCCTATGAATGTTCTTCATTCCTTTCCAGATTTTTCTCTAGGAATTGAGGTCTTTAGATTGATGTAAAGAGGCCCTCACATGTGGTGGACCCGACACCTGGCTGCTTCAAAAAGGAGCACTAACAGTATATAGTTCTCAATGTGAATGACCAGCAGGACTTCTGAAGAATATAAATAATTAAGCCCCATTTCGAACTTACCAAAAAAGACTCTGGTGGCATCAAATCCTTTCAAGAGCATCCACAAATATATTAGTGTAGCCAGGATTGATAACCACTAGTCAAGAGATTCAGCTGCACTGCTTTTAGATTGATATAGATTTTTCAGAACCAAACATAACATAGGGAGCAGTGAATGTACACTACGCCAGGGAGCACTGTGCAGAAAACCACAGAGATTAACATTCCTGCTTTTCAGTAGAGCTGTTTCGCTTTTTGCGGCAGCATAGCATGGCAGCCAATGAGAATCCCTCTCCTTATAGAATGTGTTCATTAATTTTTACCTCATATTTCAAGTTTTCCTTGTCTTCATAGCTAATTTGTGGTATGCTTAAGGAAACTGCATCAAGGACTACTAGTTAGACTAGAAAATGTTGACATTCAGGGGCGCCTGGGTGGCACAGCAGTTAAGCGTCTGCCTTCGGCTCAGGGCGTGATCCCGGCGTTATGGGATCGAGCCCCACATCAGGCTCTTCTGCTGGGAGCCTGCTTCTTCCTCTCCCACGCCCCCTGCTTGTGTTCCCTCTCTCGCTGGCTGTCTCTATCTCTGTCGAATAAATAAATAAAATCTTTAAAAAAAAAAAAAAAGTAAATGTTGACATTCAAATTGGAAGTCAACATTTAACTTTCATTATGCCAAGAAACTACAAAGCCAAGTATCTTGTTTCTATACCACTGCTATTCTAAATGTTATATATGTACCACTTGTTATTAATTACAATGTGAAATATAATAGATTTGCTTATTTACATTATTTTATTGCTTTTCTCCAAAAAGATGAAGAAAAATAGAAAATAATGGCTTAGGTGGAAATTTATACAAAAATACTCAACAGACTTTCAGATCTTTTTAAAAACACTCTTTCAGGGATGGAAAAAAGAATAAAATAAAATAAATATATAAGTCTCTAGTACTTAAACATAAATTCTAAGTTATTGTTATAGCTACAAAAATAAAATAAAATCGTATGGAATGTGTTATCCATACTTCTATGCTTAAAAAAAAAGGAGTAGAGTTACCAGCATAATTCCAAGTATGCTAAGTGGACACTGTGTATATGTTTTTAATCATTCATATAAGTAATATAATTTCCAAAATCTTAGAATGTCAGTGATGCAACATTCATAGGGAATGATTATAAGTTAACCACTATAAGTTCTGAAACATTATATAACATGGCCTCTGACCTTGAAGATTTTGCAATCTGGGTTAAGAAAAAATTTCCCACTAGATTTTATTTTAAATGTTTACTAGAAGGACACCTGGGTGGCTCACTTGGTTGATTGCCCAACTTTTGGTTTCCATTTGGGTCATGATCTCAGAGTTAAGGGATTGAGCCCCACATCAGGCTCCATGCTCAGGGGGGAGTATGCTTGAGATTCTCTCTCCCTCTACCCCTTCTCCTGCTCCCATTCTCTTTCTCTCTCTCTCAAGTAAATAAATAAATCTTAAAAAAAATGTTTACTAGAAAAATCTTTTGGGTATCAAGATTTACCATAGTAAAATAGCTGGGACCTTTCATAATATGATTTCCATAAAATTTGATTTTTAATATAGCATTATGAATGCGTAATAATATCTCTTTGTGGGTTCTCTTCTTGATAAGGCATATTTATTAATTAAACATCAAGTTATGGGTGCCTGAGTGGCTCAGTTGGTTAAGCATCTGTCTTCAGCTCAAGTCATGATCCCAGGGTCCTGGGATCAAGTCCCACATTGGGCTCCCTGTTCTGCGGGGAGTCTGCTTCTCCCTCTCCCTTTGCCCCTCCCCCTGCTCATGCTCTCTTCCTCTCCTCTCTCCCACTCTCTCAAATAAATAAATAAAATCTTTAAAAAAATAAAAAAATAAACATCAAGTTATGTATTACAAAATATTTTCTCTAAAAGACATAGTAGAATGTATTTGGCTAAGATTGTGTGCTCTGGAGTCAGATGACCGTCTTTCAGATAGCAGTTCAAACATTAATTAGCTGAATAATCTGAACAATTACTTGTGCTCTCTGTGACTCACTTTCCTGATCTATAAAAAGTAAGGAATAATGAAAATCATGAAGAAAGTGTTGAAAGTTGAAAAAGTACAGAAAAGAATATCAGATATATCAATTTTGAGGGTCAGGTATCCTGATTTATTGAAATTCCATATAGAACACACAAAATGGAGAACAATTATGGAAAGACAAGGCAATTTTCCAGAACTGAAGACTTGAGCTTCTGTGTTGTGAAGGCCTGCCATATGACTAAGTATTTTATGAAGTTTGGTGCTATACTAAATACAATTTTAAAGTTTTTCATCTTGAAAAGCTTTGTGGCTAGTATACAGAAATGTAATTGAGTTTTATATGTTGAACTTACATATTTTGAACTTGCTAACTTTTCTTAATCTAGTAGTTGTTTTTATAGATTCCTTCAGGTTTTTTTATAAAATCAGTCACGTCATCTGTGAATTTAAAAACAGCAGGGGGGGGGGGGGTCNNNTCACTTCTTTTCCAAACTTTATGTCTGCCTTTACTGCAGTGGCTAGAACATCCAGTAAAATGTTGAATACAAGTTATGGGAGAGGATATTCTTGCCCTGTTCCCTATTTTAGGGGAATGCATTCAATTTATTAAGTATAATGTTTGCTGTGGAGTTTTGTAGGTGCCCTTATTTAATGAGGAAAATTTTTTTCCTATTTCTTTTCTACTCCAGAATTTCTAAGGATTTTTACAATTAAAAGGATCAAATATTGTCAAACAATTTTTTTTCTGCATCTGTTTTGATGATTATATGATTTTACTCCTTTATGGTGTATTACATTGATTTTTTTTAATGTTAACTCTCAGATAAACCTCACTCATTCATGATGTATTCTCATTTTTTTTTTTTTAAAGATTTTATTTATTTATTTGACAGAGATAGAGACAGCCAGCGAGAGAGGGAACACAAGCAGGGGGAGTGGGAGAGGAAGAAGCAGGCTCATAGTGGAGGAGCCTGATGTGGGGCTCGATCCCAGATCGCCGGGATCACGCCCTGAGCCGAAGGCAGACGCTCAACCGCTGTGCCACCCAGGCGCCCCTGTATTCTCATTTTTATATATTGCTAGATTCAGTTTGCTAACACTTTGTTAAGGATTTTTTGTGGTCTATTCCTTAGTGAGATATTGGTCTCTACTTTTCTTATAATATCAGATTTTGGAATCAGGATCAGTTGAAAAGTATTTCCTCCTCCAGTACTTTTTGAGAGTCTGCTTAATACTGACATTATTTCTTCTTTTAATACTTGATAGAATTTGCCAACGAAACCATCTGGTTAAAAAAGCAAAACCCAATTTTATCTGTTTATAACAAAACTTTGAAATGTAAAGATACAGTACATTGAAAATAAAAGGATAGGAAATGATAATTATGCAACTTGTAAAAATAAGAAAGCTTGTGGGACTAGAGTTATATCAGAAAATGTAAAATATGAGACAAAAATATAATCAGAGACAAAGAAAGACTTTTGATAATGATAAGGAGGATCATTTATCAAGAAAACATACAAATCTTAAATGTGTATGCACCAAGTAAGAGACCTTCAAAACGCATGAAGTAAAAACTGACAGAATAAAAGAGAAAAACAGAGAAATCTACAATCATATTTGAAATTTGCAATACCTCTATTTCAGTAACTGAATACGTAGAGAAAGAATCATTAAGAATATAGAAGATCCAAGGGTGCCTGGGTTGCTTAGTTGGTTAAGTGTCTGAATCTTGGTCCCATTCAGGTCATGATCTTATGGGTCGTAAATAAATTTTTAAAAAATGTACTGGATTGGTTTTAAAATTTTAAAAAAGAATACAAAAGATCTGATCATCATTCTTAATCAACTTAATCTTATTGACATTTATGGAATTCTACACCCCAAAACTGCAGAATACATATTCTTTTCAAGCACATATGAGACAGACAGACCAAATACAGGGCAATGAAATAATAAAATCTTTCAGAGCTAAAAGTTTTGCTCTAAGCACTGCTTTAGCTGTATCTCACAAAATTTGATATTTCTTTATTTTCATTCACAAAATACTGAAATATTTTCTAATTTTTGTTTCTGATTTCCTTTTCACCATTTAAAATGTTTGGGGATTTTCCAGTTTTAAAAAATTGATTTCTAATTTAATTCTGCTATAATCAGAGAACATATCCCATGGACCAAAAAAAGGGTTATGTGCCTTCTTCCCAAACCAAGTAAGTGTGTGGGGAGGGTGGATTCCACAACAATTACAGAATTTTGAGATTTCTGTCAACTGTTTATCTTATTCTGACATAATTTCTTCAGTTGTTGAGTAAAGAGAGCAAACAATTTAAGAGTAATGGTAGAACATAGAGAGTTTGGGGTAGTTTAGATGTACCCACCACTTGGTCTACCAAGGAGCAAGAGTTCCCTATGGCTAACCAATCATAAGACAAATTGTTCATAATTAGAAAAGAGGACTTGAACTGCAAAAGAATGTGGACTGTATCTTTAGGAAAACAGGTGTGGCAAGTTGGAGGAGAATGAGCTAGACAGGCATTTCTCATACAAAAACAGAAGTGTGAAGAACCCACCTCTACTGGGTCCTTTATAGAAATCATATCTATGCCCCAAAAGAAAGTTAGCAAAGGATATCCTCCACTCAAAGGGCACTGATGGAATATAACATGTGGTAAGAGTCAATTCAGATCTTTGATAGGGGCCAGATCACCAAGAGGCACTTGTCCTTGACCTTTGTCTTCCATCACTCAAAATATATGAGGAGAAACTGTTTTAAAAGAGGAGGAAGAGGAGGGAAAGAACAGATCATTCCTCTTACTTACTGAATTGAAGACTGGCCTAGCTCAGCCTAGGTGAAGGGAAAAAGGATATTGCCTTGCAATTGAAGTTTTAGACTAGATTGGAAATTTAAATATCAGAAATTGATCAGGAAATTATGGAATCTGCCAAAAATGTTTTTATGAGGCAAGAAAGACAGAGTGTGTTGTTAATGGGGGGGGGGGACTGATGTTTGAATCCCACTGAATTATGACAGTTCATAAGTAGAATTAATTATAAAACAAAGTTCAATATAAAAGTCATGAAAAAGTGCAAGAAAATGGTGTAAGAAAAGATCAATTCCTACCCTAATACAGAAGAAAATAGTGCATATGATTATAAACACATAATCACATCACCAGTTAAAAGAAGAAATAGCTAAATCATCCTTGTTTTTACAAGGCATTTCAGTAGAATTTTATAAATGTTATCCTATGTAATTTTCAGCAACCTTGCTTTATCCATTTAACAGATAAGGAAATAAAGCCTCAAAAACTTAAATAATGAAGTAATTAAGACTTAAATTGGAAATGACATGACTGGATTTGAATGTTCATCTGATAGATTTTAATCTGTGTCCCTGGACACTGTATATTATTTCTATATATAGTTTGAAAAGACATGTTCCAAATTGTTTAATATGTCATTAACCACTCTGTTAGTTATTTAGTTTGTGGATATTTTTAGTACATATAATAAACCAAGGTAGATCTCGTGTCCCTTATATAGAAGATTTAAATTTTTTCTTCTTTATAGGGATTATATATGATATATCACTCTCTGCCTTGATGATTGATTTAACATTATGTCATCCTCAGTCCACTAATTGAATTGGAAGCTTACCATTTAAGGACTATCGTAGAACTACCACTCAGACATCAGTTTAAAATGAAGCTTCTCCTAGGGCTCATTCTGGAATGGTGTTAAGAGGCACAGGACTAACTTAGGATAAGTGGTGGTATTGTTGGTACAGCATATCAATTAGTGGCTGATTGCTAAACCAGTAAGCATGTCAAACTGTCCAGTGAGCTATTAAAATTATTAACAAAATAAATTCCATGTGATCTACTATAAGAAGCACCACATTTTTTATCTTCTAGTATATCGTGGTTTTGATTTGTCGGCTGAGATTTACAACGTAAAATCTGCATTTTGAATAATTAAAAAACACTTTCAGTATTACTTTCACATTATGTTAAACTTAGAGAATATTTCTTCTGTTAAAAGTATGTAATTCATGTGATAGTGAATAATTTTCCTTGTTAATGGAAGAAAGAAATGACACAGGCAATTCAAAAGTCATTGAGATTTAAATTAAGATTACATTACATTCTTTTTTAACAGATTGGTCTTCTAATGTAGATACACTTCCACTAATGTTCACAATGGAAACCAACATAATTTTCTATCTCTGTGATTAACAATCCTGGGTGCAGACATATCTGCCTGTCCCTATGTTAAACAACAACAAACAATAATTTGTTTCAAGATGACATTATAAAATGAGACTGTGAACTAATGAAAATTATTTTAAATTTACCAAAATTAAACAGTAAATGATGGGGTGTCTGGGTGGTGCAGTAGGTTAAGTGACTGACTTTTGGTTTCGGCTCAGGTCACGATCTCATGGGTTCTGGGATGGAATACTCAGCAGGGAGTCTACCCGAAGATTCTCTTCCTCTGCCCCTCCCTGCACAAGTGCACATACACTCTCTCTCAAATAAATAAATAAATGAATCTTAAAAAAAAATAGTAAATGAAAGTAGCTTATATACCAAGCCTGTCAGCTTATTCATCATGACTGATTCAAAACACTTGCCTAACTGTGCCCAATAATTCAAAGCTATTGTCATAAACTGACCAACTCTAATCAATTCTCTACCTTGCAATTCACTTTAAAATGATATGGTCTGGTACTGATTAATCCAGACCCGTACTTCTGTTTGATGGCTTATATCGCAGTTTAGGGTTAGAAATGACCAAAAGAATGTGACTGAAGACTGCAATAAATGTGATTTCTTGACACTGTGTCAATAATAGGAGCAGGACCGTGTATCTAAATTAAGCAACACTGAGACACTGAATAGTTTCCTGTCCCTGTGCTAATATTAAGAACAAGCCAAAAAAAACACCAAAAACAAAAAACAAAAACAAACAAACAAAAAACCACCACCTTGGTTGTAGTTCTAGTAAATACTTGTTCCCAAAAGATAATTCTGTGGATTAACCAAAACTTTTGTTTTTCAAGATTATCATATTGTTTACCAACACTCACTTCATTTTGTCCTCCAATCCCAACCTATTCCTATCCTTGCAGAACCTACCTGAAAATCTCAGACTAGTCTCTTAAAACCTAAAAGATCCTACCCTGACCTCCCTATTACTAAGATTCTCTCAAAGTGGTGTTTTATTACTTATTGTACCGGGCTTAAGAAAGTTAACTTTGATTGATCACATATCTTTGCTTGTCTTTTAAGAATGTCTTTTAGAAAATCAACCACTGATATATTAGAAGTACTATGTATAATCAAATATAAATACACAAGATGAAAGCAATAGACCAGGAAGTATGGTGGCCATAGGGAGTGGGATTATAGGAGGTAAACAAATCAATAAAGGTAATTCACAGAATGGATATCTGCAAATAGCCATAAAAGGGAAGAAAAAGAAAGAAAAAGAAAACTAACATGATTGGTGACCCCTCTCTTAGAGTCTGATACTTTAAATGAATTATCTAATTTAATTTTCAGAACAACTCGACCAATTTTCCAAAATTTTAGATAAGGAAATAGAATTGATGAGATTAAATATCTTGCCTAAGCCACCATGTATATAGTTAGTGACAGAGCTGTGATAAGAAATCGGGTTGTGGGGCGCCTGGGTGGCACAGCGGTTAAGCGTCTGCCTTTGGCTCAGGGCGTGATCCCGGCGTTATGGGATCGAGCCCCACATCAGGCTCCTCAGCTATGAGCCTGCTTCTTCCTCTACCACTCCCCCTGCTTGTGTTCCCTCTCTCGCTGGCTGTCTCTATCTCTGTCGAATAAATAAATAAAATCTTTAAAAAAAAAAAAAAAAGAAAGAAATCAGGTTGTATAACTACTGGTCCCATGTTAGTATTTTCCTGCCTAATTCTGCAATACTGAATTATTTATTTAGAAATAACTCAAGACTATAAGCAATATTGTTCTTTTAAATTTGAAAATGTAAAGGAAATGACCATTTTTATGGAAAATGCAAAATAGTCCAGGAAAAATTAGAAAACTTAAATTTATTTAGAACTATTAAAAACATCCATCAGTACTAACATAATATAATAAAAAAACATTAAAAAAATAAAAAACAAAAAACATCCATCCAGTAGTTTAAGATCAAACACAAAATAAAACAGACACAAAGACAAAACCCCTACTAAGCCTAGCTGGTTTGAATAATCTACTTTACACAAACTATTCTAGAGAAAGAAAGAGAGGAAGAGAAATTGGGAGAAAAGAGAGAGAGAAAAAGATAGAAGGGAAAGGATAGTGAGGAGGGAAGGGAAGATAAAATATTCTCCAATTAAAAGAAGTCACCGTAAACTTTATGTCAAAGAAAAGACAAAGACAATATGAAAAAAGAAAATTAGAGTCCAATTTAATTCATAAGCATAGCTGAACTATGAATAAAAATTTGCAAACTAAATCCATAAGATATAGATATTTAAAACTTTTATGATTAATACAAGGTTATTTCAAGAATGCATGGTTGATTTAACTTTAGACAGTCTATTATTGCAATTTCCCCCAATGAACATATTAGAGGAGAAAACCATATGACCACTTCAATAGGTGCAAAACATTCTAGATAAATTTCAACTCTGAGTTTTTCATATGTCAGCAAAGTAGGAATACCAAAATTTCTTCAACTTGAAACAGGTACATATCCAATAACTTCAGCAAACATCATGTTTAATGGTAAATATCAGAAATATTTCCTTTATACTTAGAAACAAAAAAATATATATCCACTATCAATATTTATATTTAACATTGTACTAGAGCTCCTCAACAGCCCACAATAAGAAAACAAATGATTAAAAGAGTCTAGAAGTTCTTTAGATAACCACAGGTTTCTTTCTCCTACAAAATTTATTTCTGAAAAAAAAATAAGTATGTGTGTGAGAGAGAGAGAGAAAGAAAGAGAGAGAGAAATCCTTTGGATCTATAGTGATGTCAGATTTCATTTAGTTAGTTAAGGAGAAGATATTCTAAAGTTTAACATAGAGTTACATTCTCTTTTTGCCTAAGAAAAATGCAAGCTTCCTAACAGAAGAAGCTGTCATATGCCAAGAAAAGAAAAAGTATTCAATAGATTTGGAGTAGGACAAAATTAAATATAATCATATATATGGTTGCATGAACCTGGCCATTCTTTTTTCAAGACATGCAACTCTACACCTTTCCTAGGTAGTACCAAATTGGTGCATGGTGGATTCTTTAAAACCAGGAAGTAGGCTCAGCATTCATTCATCTATTCAATCATTAAATAAATGTTCCCGAAAAAGCTTACCACTGAAATGAGAAATTAATCCTGCATATAAGGGAACTTGTTTTAATCCAGTTTCTAATATCTGCATGGTTTGTGGTTAAAAACTAATATGCATTGTGCTCATTTGAATACCCTCATTGGATTCTTTCATATGATTCATGTTGTCAATATTGGTTTTTAATTGCCATATTATTGACATACAATATTGTGTAAATTTAAAGTATACAATGTATTGATTTGATACACTTACACATGGAAATATGATTAACACCCACAGCATTAGCTAACAGCTTTATCATGTCACATAATTAACATTTATTTTTGATAGTAAGAACATTTAAGATCTAGTCTCTTAGCAACATTGAAGTATATACAAGCATATATTGGAGATATTGTGGGTTTGGATCTAGACAAAGGAAATACAGAGAATATCACAATAAAGTGAGTCAAATGAACTTCTTGGTTTTCTGGTGTGTATAAAAGTTATGTTTACACTATACTGTAGTCTGTTGAGTGTGCAATAGCACTGTGAAAAAAAATGCATATCCCTTTATAAAAAATACTCTATTGTTAAAAAATGCAAAACGTCATTTGAGTTTTCAGTGAATTGTAATCTTTTGCTGGTGAGGGTCTTGCCTCAGTGTTGATGGTTGATAACTGATTAAGGTGGTGGTTGCTGGAGGTTGGGGTGGTCATGGGAACTTCTTAAAATAAGACAAACAATGAATTTTGCTGCATCAGTTGACTTCCTTTCATGAACCATTTCTCTATAACATTTTACCCATAGAATTTCTTTTAAAATTAGAGTCAATCCTCTCAAATCCCACCACTGCTTTATTAACTAACATTATGTAATATTCTAAATTCTTTGTTGTCATTTCAAGAGTCTTCATAGTATCTTCACCAGGAGTAGATTCTGTCTCAAGAAACCACTCTCTTTGCTCATCCATAAGAAGCAACTTGTTATCCGTTAAAGTTTGATCATGAGATTGCAGTAATTCAGTCACATCTTCAGGCTCCACTTCCAATTCTATCTCTCTTGCTATTTCCACCACATCGGCAATTACTTCCTCCACTGAAGTCTTGAATCCTTCAAAGTCACCCACGAGGTTGGGATCAACTTCTTCCAAACTTCTGTTGAATCATACATGTTCTTAATGACATCTAGAATGGGAGTGCCTGGGTGGCTCAGTCATTAAGCATCTGCCTTTGGCTCAGGTCATCATCCCAGGGTCCTGGGATGGAGCCCCACATCGGGCTCCCTGCTCAGCAGGGGGGGTGGTGGCTGCTTCTCCCTCTCCCACTCCCCCTGCTGGTGTTCCCTCTCTCACTGTGTCTCTCTCTGTCCAATAAATAAATAAAATCTTTTTTTTTTTAAATGACATCTAGAATGGTGAATCCTTCTCAGAAGATTTTCAATTGACTTTGCCCAGATCCACTGGAGAAATCACTATCTACAGCAGCTACAGCCTCATGAAATGTATTTCCTAAACAATAAGACTAGAAAGTTGAAATTATTCCTTGATCCATGGGCTGCAGAATGGATGTTGTGTTAGGAGGCATGAAAACAACATGACTCTTGTATGTCTCCAATGGAGCTCTCCAGTGACCAGATACAATGAGTAGTAATAGTTTGAAAGGAATCTTCCTTTCTTTTTCTGAGCAGTAGTTCTCGACAGTGGTCTTAAAATATCCAGCAAACCATGATGTAAACAGACATGCTGTCATCCAGGCTTTGTTGTTCCACTTATAAAGCACAGGCAGAGGAGATTTGGTATAATTCTTAAGGGCCATAGGATTTTCAGAATAGTTAATGAATGATGGCTTCAACTTAAAGTCACCAGCTGCATTAGTCCTTAACAAGAGAGTCAGACTGTCCTTTCAAGCTTTGAAATTGGGCACTGACTTCTCTCTAGCTGTGAAAGTCCTAGATGGCATCTTCTTCCAATAGAAGGCTGTTTCAACTATATTGAAAGTCTGTTGTTTGGGACAGCTGTTTTCATTAATTATCTTAGCTAGATCTTCCAGATAATTTGCTGCAGGTTCTACATCAGCATTTGCTGCTTCACCTTGCACTTTTGTGTCACAAAGATGGCTTCTTTCCTTAAACCTCATGTACCAACTTCTGCTAGCTTCAGACGTTCCTTCTGTAGCTTCCTCACACCTCTTAGACTTCATAGAATTGAAAAGAGTTAGGGGGACCTGGGTGGCTCAGTCGGTTAAGCATTTGCCTTTGGCTCAGGTCATGAGCTGAAGGTCCTGGGATTGAGCTCCATGTCAGGCTCCCTGCTCAGTGGGGAGTCTGCTTCTCCCTCTGCCCTTCCCCCTGCTCGTACACACTCTCTCTCTCAAATAAATAAATAAAATCTTTTTAAAAAGGAAAAGAATTGAAGAAAGTTAGGGCTCTGCTCTGGATTAGGCTTTAGCTTAAGGGAATATTAGGGCTGCTTTGATTTATCTAGACCACTAAACATTTTCTATACCAGCAATAAAGCTGTTTTGCTTTCCTATCATTCATATTTCATTGGAGTAGCACTTTTAATTTCCTTCAAGAACTTTTACTTTGCATTCATAACTTGGCTGACTGGTGCAGGAGGACTAGCTTTTGGCGGCTTGACTTTTGACATGCCTTCCTCACTAAGCTTAATCATTTCTAGTTTTTGATTTAACGTGAAAGACATTTGACCCTTTCTTTCACCTGAGTACTTAGAAGCCATTGTAGGGTTATTAACTGATCTAATTTCAATACTGTGTCTCAGGGAAGAAGGAGGTCTGAGGAAAGGGAGAGTGATGGGGAAATGGTCAGTGGAGCATTCAGAATACACAGACATTTATTAATTAAGGTCACTATATGGTGCCCCCAAACAATTACAATAGTAACATCAAATACCAAATGTAACACAGAGACACAAAGTAAGCAAATGCCATTGAAAAAATGGTACTGATAGACTTGCTCAACACAGGGTTGCTATTAATCTTCAATTTGTAAGAAACGCAGTATCTGTAAAGCAAAGTACAATAGAATGAAGTATGCTTGTAATGTGGTATTGTTGACTATAATCACTATGTCATGCATTAGATCTCCAGAATGCATTAGATCTCCAGAACGTATTCCAACTGCAAGTTTGTACTCTTTGACCAATATCTTCCCAGTTTCTCATCTCCCAGTCACTGATAACTACCATTCTACTTTCTGTTTCTACAAGTTTGCCTTTATTAGATTACACATATATGTGACATCATACAGTATTGTCTTTCTCTGTCTGACTTATCTTACTTAGCATAATGCCCTCAAGGTCCACCTATGTTGTTGCAAATGGAAGAATTTCTTTATTTTCATGACTGAGTACTATTCCATTGTTACTGTGTGTGTGTGTGTGTGTGTGTGTGTGTGTGTGTACATCCACTGATGGATCCTTAGGTTATTTCCTTATGTTGGCTGCTGTAAATAACTGCTAGAATGGCTATCATGAAAAGACAAGAAAGAAGTAAGTATTGGCGAGGATGTGGAGAAAAGGAAATCCTTATGCACTGTTGGTGGGAATGGAAATTGGTGCAGCCACTATAGAAAACAATATGGAGATTACCCAAAAAATTACAAAGAGAACTATCATATTATCCAGCAATGTCATTTGGTATATATCCAAAGGAAATGAAAACAGTATTTTAAAATGATTGTCTCAAAGATCTTTGCATACCACACAGTAATTATGTAAGTTACTATCTAAAGTTTTCAAAATCAACATAAAACTACATGATAATAAAGCCCAGTGGCTAAAGCAGACTCTTCTACCAGACTACTTAGATATACTTCCTGGCTCTTCTATTTTTTACCCTTGTGACCTTAGCAAGTCACTCAGCATCTTTTTGTGTCCCAGTAAAATGTATATATTAATATATCGACCTGATTGGGTTAGTATACAAATTAACATGTTACTAGAAAAAAAGAATTTACAACGGTATAAGATACATTTTAAGTACCTTTAAATTATTGATTATTATTAAGCATTAGCTCCTATGTCACTAATTATAAATGAGTTAAATCCTATTATACTGCAAAGATTCCCAGAATGGATTGCAAGACAAAGTCTAACTGTAAGCTATTTATAAGGATCTTACTCAAAGAAAAATGACAGAAAGGATTAAAAATAAAGTATTAGAAAAATAAAATACAACAAAATAAAGTATTAGACAAAAATATGCAAGAAAACATGAGCAAAAGAAATATTAAGGTAATATAAAAATATTTTTAAAGCAAATAGCTTTAAATTGGACAGAGAGGGTGAGTTAACTTTGGTAAAAGATATGGTCCATAATTACAAATCTTTATGTAACAAATAACAGGATATTAATGTATAATTTGCAGAAATGTTAGAAATGCAAGAAAATTAAAATAAATGGGATAAAAGAAGATAAAACTCATTTTTGAGAATTTTTTTTCCAGAACAAGTAAGTAAAAACTAAATAAGTAATGAGATCTGAATTCTATATTATTGATTTCATAGTTGTAAGTCAAACATGGTAACTTATAGAGACCTTATATTTAAGTAATGATGTTAGCTTTAAAAAATACTGATCAGATATTATTCCACAAAGAAAGCCCCAACAAATTTTCAAAAGCACAAATTGTAAATGCTTTATTCTTGTGATTTCATTGCAGGAAAATTATAAAGTAATAATACAAGCTAAAAAAGAAAGAAAAAATTCTCAACTATTTGGAAATTATAAAAATATCTTACTTAACTCTAGGAGTGCCTGGGTGGCTCAGTTAAGCTTCTGACTCTTGATATTGGCTCCGGTCATGGTCTTGGGATCCAGCACCCACTGGGGCTCTGTGCTCAGTGGGCAGTCTGCTTGAGATTCCTTCTCCCTCTCCCTCTGCCCCTTCCCCTACTCACGTGTGCTCTCTCTCTCAATAAATAAATAAAATCTTTTTAAAAAATACCTTGCCTAATTCTAAAGCTAGAGAGAAAAGAAAAATAGAAACTCCAAACTAGTTAGGAAAATTATAGCCTTAATATTATGTATTTATTTATTAATTTCATATATATTCACTATGCTAGTCACTGAGTTTCTAGTCATGAACGAGACAAACACAGTCCTTGTGTCAAAGAGGGGGAAAAAAAACCCTGAGAAAAGCAAGAACAAAATACAGTGACTAATAAAACAGTGATCTGGAGTACCAAAAGATATAAAAGTGAAAAATAAATATAGAACAGCTCCTTGAAAAATAAAAATCATGGGTGCCTGAGTGGCTCAGTCAGTTAAACATCTACCTTCAGCTAAGATCCTGATCCCAGGGTCCTGGGATCGAGTCCCACATTGGGCTCCCTGCTCAGAGAGGAGTCTGCTTCTCCTCTCCCTCTCCCTCCCCCCACTCATGCTCTCTCTCATGCTCTGTGTCTCTTCCTCTCAAATAAATAAATAAAATCTTAAAAAAAAGGAAAAAAATCAGTAAAATGGGATTTTACACAGTAATTATGTAAAAAGTTTAATAAAAAGCATGCAAAACTAAGAGTAAATTATAAAGAAAATTTTAAATACTGTAAGGGGATACTCGGCACTCCATTACTTATTATTCTGCAGATATTTATGGACCATATAATAGACTCTAGGTACTGTGCTAACTGTTGGTGAACCAAACTGTTTTATTTCCTCATATAGCTCAAAGTCTAGTGTGGGGGCTACAAAATATATTCAAGGAAGAAAAACAAAATGTGCTAAGTGCTAGAGGTTGGAAAGAAGCAACAGATGCTATGGACACACCTTAGGGTGGCCATTCACCCTGTCTGAGATCTCAGGGTTACAGAAAGAAATGTATGGAGTCCTGGCTGGAAGGAGCACCTTGTGAAAAGTCCCAAGGTTAGAGAAAACACATTTTTATTAGAAAATTTAAACAAGATTCAGACTGCCTGCTGCAGAGAGAAGAAAAATATTAAGATAGAAAAAAAAAAAGGAAAAGAGGTCAATCAAAAAGTCTTGTAAAGCATGATAAAGGTTTTAGATTTTAACCTTAGGTCAACAGGGAGCCCTTGGAGTGATCTGAGTAGGAGACACACGGATCAGATTTAAGATTAAGATGAACACTGGCTAGCTACAGAGTTGAAAACAGATTGTGAACACACTGAGAGAAGTTGATCATCGGGTTGGGTTTCTTTATCAAGCAGCCAGCCAGAGTGTAGTAAGATACAAAAGTAGAGATTAAGGTTTTTGGGGAAGGTGGTGTCAGAAGCCTAAACAACACACTATTAACTAACTTGACAGAACTCTTACTGAGGGGTATCTGACATCTTTGAAAACAAAATGGCATCTTCTCTCCCCTTTTTTGGCTATTGTTCTTTATCAAAAGGTCTCTCAGGGCATTATGGAGAAAGGAAAGAAGGGAAACTGGCAGGGTAGGACCTTGGCATTCCTGAAATCTCTGGCCACAATGATATCAAACAGAATTAGGACATCACTTTGATTGCAAATCATCAAAATAACATCAAACTCTAAGATGATTATTATGGCCACAAGACAGTGTTTGTGAAATGAGGAGAGATGAAGTCCTGTGGCAAAACTCTGAGGAATATCAACAATTAAGAATTTTGAGTTAAATGAGTGTGTAGACAAAGAGGTAGTCCAACAGCAAGGAGCAAAATACGTAGATTATGGTATCATGTGAAACAGCAGAAAATAGGATTTCATAAAAGTTGTAGTCACTCTGACTACAAGAGGAAGTTCAGTGGAGTGAGACAGAAATTCACACTGTTGTCAATTAAGGTATAATGAGGTTTCAAAAAGTGCAGGCAATCAATGTAAACAATTCTCTCAGAGAGTGATTTTTGAAACATGTCACCCAGGAGCCAAAAGAAAAAGAATTACAGATTTGGCTACATAACTATCAAGTAATTTATAAGCCAAATGGGAAAATATTTATAGTACATATTTATATATTTACTAAGATATCCTAGAAACATAAAGATAAAAGGCTAAAGGATATACACAATTGATAGAAAAAGAAATAGCCAATGAATATTTGAGAAAGTACCAATATCATTACTAAAAAAAAGGCAATGAAGTACAACATTCAGTTTTTAGTTTAACCAAAAGTAGTTATTAGTAACACCATAGGGGTGGTGTGTATAGGTAAACAGAACTGTTGATGGGTTGGTCATTGTTACAGATATTTTTGTAAGTCAATTTGGCAGCAGCTATAAAACCTTTAAACACTAAAATCCCATAGCCTACCAGCAACAATCCTGTACATCTACGCTACACAAATACATGGTGATTTCACTATTGTCTGGATCGCACAATATTGAAAATAGTCCTGTGTGAAACTAGACTACCGCTTTAAGAAGGTTTGCAGTAGGGATGCCTGGGTGGCTTAGTCGGTTGAGTGGCTGACACTTGTTTCAGCTCAGGTCAGGATCTCACAGTCATGGGATCTCTCTCTCTCTCAAATAAATAAATAAAATCTTAAAAAGAAGAAGAAAGAGGAGGGGGGGAGGGGAAGATTTGCTGTAGGAGTGCTTGGGTGGCCCAGTCAGTTAAGTGTCTGACTCTTGATTTGTGGCACATGTCATGATCTCAGAGTCATGAGATCGAGTCCCACATCAAGTTCCCCAGTCAGTGGGGAGTCTGCTTGAGATTCTCTCTCTCCCTCTCTCTGTCCCTATCCCCTGCTCTCTCTCTCTCTAAAAAATAAATCGATAAATCTTAAAAAAAAAAAAAAAAAAAAAAAAAGCTTTGCTGTAAACAGGAGAGAAATAGATGGTAAACAGTGGGGACAGAAACCAAAGTAGTAAAGGACAATTTGCTTGTTTTTAGTGATTTACTTGTGGAAGTTTAAATGAGGAAGGCAACGAACAAGAGAGAGATGTTAAAATGCAAAGACCACAGGTAATGGATGGGTGGAGGTAGCAGATATTGTAATCCCCACGCATGAGCAGAAGAGTCACTTTAGAAAAACGAAGAGGCAGCTCACAGAATGGGAGAATATATTTGCAAATGATACTACAGATAAAAGACTGATATCCAAGATCTACAAAGAACTTCTCAAACTCAATACGCAAGAAACAAATAAATCATAAAATGGGCAGAAGGTATGAACAGACACTTTTCCAATGAAGACATACAAATGGCTAACAGGCACATGAAAAAAATGTTCAAAATTATTAGCCATCAGGGAAATTCAAATCAAAACCACACTAAGATACCACCTTACGCCAGTTAGAATGGCAAAAATTGACAAGGCAAGAAACAACAATTGCTGGAGAGGATGTGGAGAAAGGGGATCCCTCCTACATTGTTGGTGGGAATGCAAGTTGGTACAGCCACTCTGGAAAACAGTGTGGAGGTCCCTTAAAAAGTTAAAAATTGAGCTACCCTATGACCCAGCCATTGCACTACTGGGTATTTACCCCAAAGATACAGACGTAGTGAAGAGAAGGGCCATATGCACCCCAAAGTTCATAGCAGCATTGTCCACAAAGGCTAAATCGTGGAAGGAACCGAGATGCCCTTAAACAGATGACTGGATTAAGAAGTTGTGGTCCATATATACAATGGAATATTACTCAGCTATCAAACTCGTTCTTGAGTTCTCAACATTTGCTGCAACATGGACGGCACTGGAGGATATAATGTTAAGTGAAATAAGTCAAGCAGAGAAAGACAATTATCATATGATTTCCCTCATCTATGGAACATAACTAGGAAGATCAGTAGGGGAAGAAAGGGATAAAGAAAGGGGGGGTTATCAGAAGGGGAAATGAAGCATGAGAGACTATGGACTCTGAGAAACAAACTGAGGGCTTCAGAGGGGAGGGGGGTAGGAGAATGGGATAGGCTGGTGATGGGTAGTAAGGAGGGCACATATTGCATGGTGCACTAGGTGTTATATGCAACTAATGAATCATGTAACTTTACATCAAAAACCAGGGACGTACTGTATGGTGACTAACATAATATAATAAAAAAAATGTTAAAAAATTTACAATAAAGTAATGGAGAGAGGGGAAAAAAAAAAGAAGAACTGTGATGTAGGAAGGAAGAGAAGAGAATGGGTATACATGCCAGTGTGATTATAGATTTAGTGACCTGGGATTGAAAAGCTTCATATCTGATGATGTCTATAGTCTCGCTGATTTAAGGAGAAAAGTAGTTTAAGTTGCTGAAAGTTGGAAGAGATATAGTCAAGTTACATTTTGGGGAAGTAAAAAAGATAATAAAGAACCAGTATATATATAATGAGAACAAGAGCATAATAGTAAAATATAGAAATATTAATTCCAATGGCACCATGGGGTTATTTACTTTTGCCAGTAGTTAATAAAGGCAGAGAGAGAACTTGTCATTGACTAAGAAGGACAAAAAGAAAGGAACTGAAGATATATTGGAGACACAGTGGTTAAAGTGATGTATCAAGCAGTCAAAACCAGGTCAAAATTGAGATGAAACAAAATCAATAGAGAGTGTAGAGTTGTCATGGGAATGGAATCTCAATGTAGAATAGGTGATAGGATGATTGATTGAGTTTTGAGAGGGCAAGTTGCAGAGAGCAAGATGCCTAAGTAAGGTTACAAAGAGATGGCATTTCTAACTGATAATGATATCCAAAGTATGACTAGCATACTCCTTGAAAGAAATTACTATACTAAATACATAAGACTGTCAATCAATCTTAATGTACAGTTTTATTTAAACAAAATTCTTATGCAACTGAAAATGTTTTCAAAGTGGTTATTAAAATGGCTTTTTGAGAAGAGCCAATCGATTTTTATTTAAATAGATTTTATTTTTTAAAGAAGTTTTAGGTTTACAGCAAAAATGAGCAGAAAGTAGAGTTCCCATACACTTGCTGCCCTGCTGTAACCACAGTCTTCCCTACCGTCTACATGCCACACCAGAATGGTACATTTGTTACAACTGATGAACCTATGTTGATACATCATGATCATTATCACCCAAAGTCTATAATATACATTAGGGTTCGCTCTTGTTATTGGACAGTGTATAGGTTTTGACCAACAGATAATTTATATATGATTATGTAGGCATTTTGTATTTTTATATAAATGTATTGCACAAATGTGTAATACATGTATGTACCTACCATTATAGTATCACACTAAATAGTTTCACTGTTCTAAAAATCCTCTGGGCTCTGCCTATCCATACTTTCCTGCACCCCCTATAGACTGCCAATCACTGATCTTTTCACCATAACCACAGTTTTTGCCTTTTTCAGAACATCATACAGCTGTACTCATAGAGTATGTAGCTTTTTCAGACTGGTTTCTTCCAATCAGTAATATTCATTTAAGTTTTCTCCATATCTCTTCATGGCTTGATAGCTCATTTATTTTTAGCAGTGAATAATATTTCATTGTCTGGGTGCACCACAGTTTATTCATTCACCTCCTGAAGGACATCTTGGGTACTTTGAAATTGTGGCAATTATGAATAAAGCTGTCATAAACATCTATGTGCAGGTTTGTGCAGATATACTATTTTCCAAAGTGGCTATAACATTTTGCATCCCGACTAGGAAAAATGATAGTTCCTGTTGCTCCACAACTTCAGTTGTCAGTGTTTTTGGAATTTTGCCTTTCCAGTAGATGTATAGTGGTATCTTATTGTTGTTTTATTTTGCAATTTCCTAATGACACATGGTGTTGATCATCTTTTATATGCTTATTTGATATCTGTATACCTTTTTTGGTAAGGTGTTTTTTTCAGGTCTTTTGCCCGTTTTGCAATCTGCCATTCATTCATTTTCTTATTGTTGAGTTTTAAGAGTTCTTCATATATTTTGGATAAAAGTCTTTTATCATATATGTCTTTTGCAAATTTTTTCTTCCATTCTATGGCTCGTCTTCTTATTCTCCTGACAGTGTCTTTTGCATAGCAGATAGAATTTAATTTTAATGAAGTCCAGCCTATCAATTATTTCTTTCATGGATCATGCCTTTGAGAGTGCACCTAAAAAGTCATCATCAAATTCAAGGTCGTTTAGGTTTTAATCTATATTATCTACTAGGAGGTTTATAGTTTTGCAATTTACATGTAGGTGTATGACCCATTTTGAGTTAATTTTCGTGAAGGGTATATTATCTATGTCTAGATTTTTTTTCTCTTTTTTTGCATATGGACTTCCAGTTGTTCCAGAATTATTGAACCAAGAATACTTGTGTATTCTTTCACCAATACCACATTATCTTGATTACTGTAGCTTTATATTAAGTTAGAAGTGGTGCCACTCCTTCAATTTTGTTCTTCTTCAAAATTGTGTTGGCTATTTCATAAAATTTAGAATAAATTTGTCAATATCCACAAAATAACTTGCTGAGATTTTTATTGAGATTGTGTTGAATCTACAGATTAAGTTGAGAAGAGCTGACATCCTGACAATATTGAGTCTTCCTATCAATAAACATGGAATATATCTCTATTTAGTTCTTTGATTTCATCAGAATTTTGTGGTTTTCCTTGTATAGAACTTATATATACTTTGTTATATTTATACCTAAGTATTTCATATTTTGAGTGCTAATGTAAATTGTATTGTGCTTTTAATTTCAGATTCCAATTTTTCATTGCTGCTATATAGAAAAACAGTTGACCCATGTGTATTGATCTTGTATTCCACAACCTTCCTATTATTGCTTCTTAGTTCCAGGAATGTTTTTATTGATTCACTTGAATTTTGTACATAAATAATTATGACATCTACAAAAAAGGTTTAATTCTTCCTTCTCATTCTGTATATCTTAATTTAATTTTCTTGCCTTATTGCATTAGCTAGGATAACGTTGAAAATGAGTGGTAAGAGGGAACATCTTTCCCTTGTTCACAGTTTTAGCAGTTTCTCATCATTAAGTATGATGTTAGAGAATCAATAGTTTTTGTTTCTTTGTTTTTTAAAGTAGGCCCCATGCCCAATGTGGGGCTTGAAGTCATGACATTTGAGATCAAGAGTCACATGCTCTACTGACAGCCAGCCAGGCACCCCCAACAGTTTTTGAAAAGAAAAATCCCAATGAAAATAGTCAAACATCAAATATATTAACTGTATTACAAAGCTAACATAATTAAACTGTGATATATGTACAAAAATATAATAATGAACCAATATATAAAACCAGAAATAATCTGAAAATAACTTAGCATATACTAAATAAGGGTTTCAAATCAATGAGAAAACAAAATATTATTTAATAAAGATATTGGCAAAATTACTTTTCTTGGAGAAAAAATTTAGATATTTACTTCAAATTATATTTCACGTAAATCAAAATTTTAAATGGAAAACAAATTTAAAACAAAACAATTATAAAACAGAAACTATGAGAAGAATATGCTTGTGAATTGCTATCCTCAGACTTGAGGTAACTTTTATAAAAATAAAACTAACACAACTAATCTTTGAAAAAGCAGGAAAGAATATCCAATGGAAAAATGACAGTCTCTTCAACGAATGGTGTTGGAAAAACTGTACAGTAACATGCAGAAGAATGAAACTGGGCCACTTCCTTACACCATATACACACAAAAAAAATTCAAAATAGATGAAAGACCTAAATGTGAGACAGGAAACCATACAAATCCTAAAGAAGAACACAGGCAGCAACCTCTTTGACCTTGGCTGCAGCAGCTTCTTACTAGACACATTGCCAGAGACAAGAGAAACAAAAGTAAAAGTGAACTATCAGGACTTCATCAAGATAAAATGGTTCTGCACAGCAAAGGAAACCATCAACAAAACTAAAAGGCAGCCTACAGAATGGGAGAAGTTATTTGCAGATGACATATCTGATAAAGGATTAGTATCCAAAATCTATAAAAAACTTACAAAAATCAACACCCATAAAACAAATACTCCAGTTAAAACATTGGCAGAAGACATGAATAGACATTTTTCCAAAGAAGACATCCAGATGGCTAACAGACACATGAAAAGGTGCTCATCACTCATCATCAGGGAAATGCAAATCAAAACCACAGTAAGATACCACTTCATACCTGTCAGAATGGCTAAAATTAAAAAGTCAGGAAACAACAGGTATTGGTGAGGATGCAGAGGATGCAGAGAAAGGGGAATTCTCTTGCACTGTTAGTGGAAATGCAAACTGTGCAGCCCCTTTGGAAAACAGTATGGAGGTTCTCAAAAAAGTTAAAAATAGAACTACCTTAAGATCCTGCAATTGCACTACTAGGTATTTACCCAAAGGATACAAAAATACAGATTCAAAGGGGTACATGCACCCCAATGTTTATAGCAGCCTTATCAACAATAGCTAAACTATGGAGAGAGCCCAAATGTCCATCGACTGATGAATGGATAAAGAAGATGTTGTGTGTATATATACACAATGGAATATTACTTAGTCAACAAAAAGAATGAAATCTTGCCATTTGCAATGACATGGTTGGAGCTAGAGTGTATTACACTAGGCAAAATAAGTCAGTCAGAGAGAAACAAATACCATATGATTTCACTCATACGTGGAATTTAAGAAACAAAACAGATGACCATATTGGGTGGGGGGAGGAGAAGAAAACAAGCCATAAGAGTCTCCTAATGATAGAAAACAAACTGAGGGTTGATGGAGGGAGGTGGGTGGAAGATGGGCTAGATGAGTAATGGGTATTAAGGTGGGTACTTGTTATGATCAGCACTAGGTGTTATAAGTAAGTGATGAACCACTGAATTCTATTCATGAAACCAATATTGCACTCTATTTTAACTAACTAGAATTTAAAGAAAATTTTGAAGAAAAAAATTTGAATAATAAAGATGATGGGGATTGGGAAGTGCACATGCTGTGATGAGCACCGAGTGTTGTACAGAAGTGTAGAATCACTGTACTGTACACCTGAAACTAATATTACACTGTATATTAACTAAATGGAATTTAAATTAAAAAACTTAAAAAAAAAAAAGGTAAGGCTGGACTAGAACACATGACCAAACAAAAATGAAAATTCTGGAGAAAAAGAAGGTAACATCATAAGTAATATAAAAATAAATCTTCTTTCGATGATATTATTAGAAATAATCCAGACCAACCCTTCTAACTGAAAACAGCCAAAAAATTTGCACAAAATATTTTTAAACATCTAATTGAAGTAACATAGAGCTAACAAGGCAGTAAAGAAATAGGGTGTCAAGATCTAGAATAATAATGATGCAGACAGATGAACCTAGCCTTTGGAACAACTTTTCATTAGGGGCAACTCTAAAGAGGGAACAGAAAATTTGAGTAGAGTATTTTTGAAAGTCCCTTGAGGCTAAGGGAAAAAATAAGATCAGGGTCCTCAAGCAAGGTGTTCTTGGGGATTACATCCTACAACTAAGGGCAAATCAGATATAGATAGGATTCAGGAGAGACTGAAACCCATCCTGGAATCATCTCATACTTTATGTAACGAATAGCATAGCCTGAAATAAGTTAATGAAAAAGTTGGAAGTTCTAGAAGCAAAAAGAGTTAATCTGCAATCATACTGAGAGTTTTTCATTCAACTCCCTCAGTGATTGATTGAATAGAAATCAGAAATCACTCTTAACTATAGAAAAAAGCTGATGGTCACCAAAGGGGAAGTGGGTGGTTGGATGGGTGAAATAGGTGAAAGAATGCACTTACCAACAACAGAATTTGTTGAATTACTATATTGTACACCTGAAACTAATATAATACTGTATGTTAATTATACTGGAATTAAAAATGTAATAAAATAAATAAATGAAATACACACAAAAAAATAAAAAATCAGTAAGTGTGTAGAAGTTTTGAACAATATGATTTAAAAATGATCTTATTTACATTTATAGAACACTGTATCAACAATTGTAAGATATACATTATTTTCAAATATACATGGAATATTTACAAATTTCTTCACATTTCAAAGGATTGAAATTTACTACTCCCAGCAGAATTTAGCAAATCATTAACAGGAATAAACAAATGAAATAAATTACTGGAATAAACAACTAGTGCTGCACCATCTCCATTTTTTCTTTCTTTGAAAAATACCTAATCTACAGACTTTCACATTTTAGTGCCTGTGATAAGTGTAAAATGGTATATCACTATTTTTTAATATATTGATTCAATAATTCTATACCTTTTGCAATGCTCACTATGGTAAATACAGTTACCATCTACCACCATACAACATTATTACAATATTATTGACTATATTCCCTATGCTGTGCTTTTTGTCTCTGCCACTTATTTATTTTATAACTGGAAGTTTGCATCTCTTAATCCCTTTATCTATTTTATCCATCCCTCCACCCACCTTTCCTCTAGCAACCAACAGTTTGTTGTCTATTTAAGAGTCTATTTGTTTGTTTTGTTTTTTAAATTCCACACATAAGTGAAATCATATTAAAAAAAAAGAAAATTCCATATGTTTGCAAATTCAGAATAAGTATTCTAAAAAACCCATGGGTCAAGAAGAAATCAAAATGGAAATTAGAAAATATTTTAATAGAATAATTAGAAAAATGCTACATGCCAAAACTTGTGAAAAGTTTGTAGATATATTTGCTTATAGCTAAACTTGTTTATAGCCAAACTTGTGAGGAATTTATAGCCATAAATCAATGTATTAATTAAAAAGAAAGACTAAAAACCAATTATCAAGCATCCATTTACAGAAATTAGAAAAAGAGCAAGAAATTAAGCTTCTCAAAGTAAAATTTTGGAAATATTAAAGGGAATAGAAGAAATTATTGAAATATCAAGTAAACACACAGTTGAGAAAATTAACGATGCTAAAGGTGGTGTTTTGAAAAGATTGACAAAATTGATAAAGCTCCTAACTGAGACTGATTCAGAAAAAAATAGAGAAGACATATATAATACCAGGAATGAAAATGAGGGCATCACTAAAGGTTTTACAGCATTAAAAAGTGAAGGCTATTATGAACATAATATATTATGCTCATATACTTGAAATTAGAAAAAAACCACAATGTATAATAATTGTAAGAGATGGCATAAATGTAGATGAAATAAATCCCCAAAAATCTAGAAATAAATTAATTAACAAGAGAGCTCATCGAAATTGCTGGAAACAAGATTAATATTCAAAACTTAATTTTATTTCCAAATACGAGAAACAATTTTTCTTACATTGTGACAGTATAAGTACAACTAAAATAAAAATAGTGATAGTGAACACCTTTGTCTGGTTTTCAGAATCAGAATAAAATTTCAATATTATACCATTAAGAATGATGTCTGAAATATGTCTTTTGTAGATACCCTTAATCAGATTAAGGAAATTCTTTGCTATTCCTACCTTGTATATGCTTATCAAATCATCACATTGTATATCTTAAATATATAAAAGTTTTGTCAATTACACCTCAAAAAATTTTTTTAAAGTACCATTCACAATAGCATACAAATACATAAGAGTAGAATGAATTATGCATGTAATATCTTACAAAATACCATAAAACATTATTGGGTAAAAGTAAAGAAGATCTATAAAGGTAGAGGATATATGGATTGGAAGATACAATATTATTAAAGGTGTCAATTCTCCCCTGATTTATTCACAGACTTCATAAATCTCAATCAAAATCAAAGCAGGTTTGCTTTTTTAAAGGATTTGGCAAGTTGTTTCTAAAATGTATATGAAAATGGATCTAGTATAGTTTACTATCAGGTAATAGAGATAAGGGCCTACACAAGTATAGGCAATTATAGTCTACTATGTAAAGTATATAGCCAAACCAATATAGAAAAAGAAGGGAGGGCTATTCTCATAAACAGTATAATTATAATGCCACAGTAATTAAAATATGTAGTAATGGCTTAAGGATAGAGGAATAGATCAATGGAAAAGAATAGAGTCTAGGAACAAATGATGCATATGTGGACATTTGATTAGTAATAACTGCTAGATGAATTAGGTAGCCATATTAGAAAAAATTAAATAAAACTTGATATCTACTTTATATTACATACAAAAATAAAATTTAGATGAGTATAGAATGAAATATAAAAAGCAAAGAAATAAAATTTCTAGATTGCAATATAAGAGAATATCTTCATGACTCTGGTAGCCACATATTTCTTAAAGAGAATACAGAAATCATATCCTACCCAAAAAAGACTGATGGAAATTAATTTTAAAATTTTAAAAACCTTCTGCTTATTAAAAGATCAGTGAAAAACAAACCGTAGAGAAGATATTTAAATCATATCTAATCAATATAAAATATGTATACAGAATATTTGAAGAAATCTTACTTATAAATAAGAAAAGGGTGACCTATTAAAAAAAGATACATGCATCCTGAGCAGGGACTTCATAAATAAACATATCCAAATGGCTAATAAGCATATAAAAAGGTGCTCAACATCATTAGTCATCAGGAAAATGTTAATTTAAATCACAATGAGATTCTATTACATGTCCACTAGAATAGCTAAAATTAAAAATGACTGACAGTGCTGGGCATAGGGGCCAATAAATAACAACAGGAATTCTCTGCTGGAGTGACTGTAAGTAATTCAATAATTTTGAGAAACAATTTGGCATTATCTACTGAAGTTGAATATATATACATCTTATTATCAAGCCATTCAACTACAAGGTGTCTATACCCAAAAGAAATGTGCACACA
This sequence comes from Ursus maritimus, assembly GCF_017311325.1. Lineage (NCBI taxonomy): Eukaryota > Metazoa > Chordata > Mammalia > Carnivora > Ursidae > Ursus > Ursus maritimus. Next base: position 47,299,093 of record NW_024423564.1, read on the forward strand.
TGTCCCACTCTTTTTGCTTTCTCAAAGGTCCAAATAACAGCAAACTTGGACTCCGACTTACAGAGATTGTCTGAGCACTCTCAGGGATGGCAGACAAATTGTTTCCTGCCCTAAGCAGGCAGACCAGGAATCAAGTACTTAAGATGTAGCCTTGAAAAGGACCTGAAGCCAGTCTTGAGCCCATCATCTATTAAGAGCAGTCACCTCTAATAGAGTTGTAAGCTTCTAATCCTTAACCATATTTAGTATCTTTAGTTTTCATTTGCTAAATTGAATAATGGTATGGTCTCTGATATATTACAGGGAATTATTTAAAAGATCTTTCCTATACTTGGAAAAGCAATGCATATGATTAAAATGCTGTTCTTTTCCCTGAGACATTGAGCCTCTTCAAAATCCATTATGGCCCATTTTATCACCACTTCAAGGTGGATTTCTGTACAGTTCTCCAGAATTTCTTCACTGTGAACATTACATCAGGTCTTGGGTTTCAATGAGAGCCAGTATTTCCTAGGAGTTCCACACCTTTGGATACTGATGTATAAAGTCCATCATATCTTCTTCCAGTTCTAGAACAACCTGTTCCTGAAGCTCAATTCAGAGATGCTAAGTCTAAACAGAAATATACATTATCATCAAGTTATAAGAAGAAAGACAGATTTTGTCTTTTCATGATCTTTTTTTAAAATATTTTTTATTATATTATGTTAGTCACCATACAGTACATCCCTGGTTTTTGATGTAAAGTTCAATGGTTCATTAGTTGCGTATAACACCCAGTGCACCATGCAATATGTGTCCTCCCTACCACCCATCACCAGCCTATCCAATTCCCCCACCCCCTCCCCTCTGAAGCCCTCAGTTTGTTTCTCAGAGTCCATAGTCTCTCATGCCTCATTCCCCCTTCTGATTACCCCCCTTTCTTTATCTCTTTCTTCCCCTACCTATCTTCCTACTTCTTATGTTCCATAGATGATAGAAACCACATGATAATTGTCTTTCTCTGCTTGACTTATTTCACTTAACATTATCTCCTCCAGTGCCGTCCATGTTGCAGCAAATGTTAAGAACTCAAGAACGAGTTTGATAGCTGAATAATATTCCATTGTATATATGAACCACAACTTCTTAATCCAGTCATCTGTTGAAGGGCATCTCCGTTCCTTCCATGATTTAGCCTTTGTGGACAATGCTGCTATGAACTTTGGGGTGCATATGGCCCTTCTCTTCACTACGTCTGTATCTTTGGGGTAAATACCCAGTAGTGCAATGGCTGGGTCATAGGGTAGCTCAATTTTTAACTTTTTAAGGGACCTCCACACTGTTTTCCAGAGTGGCTGTACCAACCTGCATTCCCGCCAACAATGTAGGAGGGATCCCCTTTCTTCACATCCTCTCCAGCAATTGTTGTTTCTTGCCTTGTCAATTTTTGCCATTCTAACTGGCGTAAGGTGGTATCTTAGTGTGGTTTTGATTTGAATTTCCCTGATGGCTAATGATGTTGAACAATTTTTCATGTGTCTGTTAGCCATTTGTATGTCTTCATTGGAAAAGTGTCTGTTCATATCTTCTGCCCATTTTATGATTTATTTGTTTCTCGCGTATTGAGTTTGAGAAGTTCTTTGTAGATCTTGGATATCAGTCTTTTATCTGTAGTATCATTTGCAAATATATTCTCCCATTCTGTGAGCTGCCTCTTAGTTTTTTTGACTGTTTCCTTGGCTGTGCAGAAGCTTTTTATCTTGATGAAGTCCCACAAGTTCATTTTATCTTTTGTTTCTCTTGCCTTTGGAGATGTGTCATGAAAAAGGTTGCTGTGGCTGATGTCGTAGAGGTTCCTGCCTATGCTCTCCTCTAGGATTTTGATGGATTCCTGTCCTTTTTGAATAGACTATCATGTAGGAAACGGTCCTGAACTAATGAAAAGCCATATGCAGAGAAAAGTCATTTATAGAATAACTATGTTGAAAGTGTGGTCCACATGTGGACCACAGTTTCTGTCCCAAAACTAGTGTCAAGAAAATAATTTTTAAATTTAAAAATAATTTTTAAAAACAAAATTTAAATTTAAAATTAAAAATTGAAATTTAAAACTAATTTTAAAAACCATCTTTCTATATGATGTTCATTCCCATAGAATTTTCCACCTATATTAGATAATTAGTAAACTTAGAAGAGTAGAAAGCATATTTACCTATAGCTACACAGAATGAAGAACTGTTATACATAAGGCATTACTAAGATAGAAGATGAGTAAGGCAGGATTTCTTTGTTCAAGGAACTTATGAGTGTAATTTCAGAGTAAGCCAAGTATACAAACAGATAAAGTAAAATAAAACATAATAGAGGCTCTAAGAAAGATACAAATAGAAAACTGGGAGTTTAGAGAAGGAAAATATTATATATAACAGTCTGGTAAAGCTTTGGGTAAAGGTCAGGATTCAGAGAGACATTGAAGAATCAAAAGAATTTAATTAGGTCCAAATAGGATGGAGAGGACATCCTATTGGTTTGATGAAAGAAAAGACATAGGCAGGTAAAGGGCCAGGTAAAGGGCTGAGAGAGGACAACACAAGTTAGAAAAAGAATGGTCTAGTCCAGTAAGGCCTTAGAGAAAGTCCACGGCAGTGAGGGAAGAAGTGCCAACTCACAGGAAGAGGCTTTGAATACATTCCAAGTTGGAATTTGTACTTAATTCAGTAGACATTTGAGGGGCACTGAATGTTTGAACTATGGGAGTGGTTCCATCTAATGAGTAGGAAATGTTGGACTGAGAAAAATAGAAAACAACTGAGGAAAAGCAGAGCGCTTTGGTAGCATATTTATCACAACAGTTCTAGAGGAGGGTGATGAGATTCTTAACAAGCAGGATGGCAGCAAATAAGGAGCGTGGTGGTAAATTTACCTCTTCCAGAGACTGAACTTGCCAGAGCGGCTGCTACCCGACTAGTTAGACAGTCTGGTACAAACATCTTTACAAATAAAAATGATAGAAACTGACAAGGCAATTTGCAAGCTCAGACTGAGAGTTGAAAAATAAATGCCGTATTCTGGTAAAGAGATTGACTGTAATTATTAAACAACTATGATATTTCAGTCAGTATATTTTCTAGTGAGAGAAAAATCTCTTATATGTATCTGAGACAAGAACATGTTCTGAATGAAGTTCTAAAGATTTCCTAAAATGCTAAGATTCTAGACAATGTGTGTTAGAGTTGGAAATCTATTAAGACTAATATAATTTAATAGAAAATCAGATGTCCAGGCTTGGATTGGGGACAGTCATTTTTCTATAATGGAATATAAGAAAGTGGAAAGAACAGAGACAATGGGATTAGACTAAATCTAGGTTTGAATTCTGGTTCCAGAGGGTATTGGGTAAGTCACCTCACCATCTTGCACCTAGATTTTCTCTCCTGTAAAATGGAGATAATCCTTCCTCATCAGAACTTTTTTGAGTATTTAAATATAAAAGAAAAGTACCTTGTCAAAGTCAACTTATTGTGAAGGCTCAATAAATGGTAATTACAGAAAAAGAGGACACATATTTACAAATCAAGCAAATAACAATTAGAAATAAATCGAAAAAGATGAAAACAGTCCTTGTAATGGGAGGAATATTGTCCAAGAATTCTCTAATATCAACCACATCAAAAATAACCATAATTTCAAACACAAAAAAAGGTTGAGAAGAGTGTCATTACTTGCAATTTTGTGAATTTCTTTAATGTTGGCTTAATATAACTATATTTTCATATCTGATTCTGCATATGAAAAAATATTTAGCCTCATGTAGCTAAGTAGTTGGAAAAGGAAGTAATTTAAGATGATTTGGGATTTTCTTTTTTGATACTTCACAAAAGCTCCTGGTTTCTTAAAGTCTCACTGCAATACAGAATCTGAAACTATATCAACAGACTTTTAATATTTGTTACATTAAAATTCATGGCTGTATCTTGCACTCTGAATGGACAGTTTACCACTACATGGTTTTGTAATATCAAGCATCAGTCCTTTGGAAAACAATGGATTACTGAGTTGTACATTATCTTCTAAATGTTGACACATCTCATTATACAGTATGAATATTACCACCGATCTCATCAGAAAAGTCTTTAAACATCGGGAAGCCTTCAAGTTCATAGTGGCACAAGTTTCTAAATTCCAAATTTTTAACATCCTAATTTTTACTTGAAACCTTGAATTTTACCATTTGTCACAAATACTGACAATTGTTGTCTTTGAAATAAGTGGCTTACTTTGTTAATTTTTGAGGAAATTTTTCCAACAAATACAAAAATCTGAATTATCTGTTCTTTCAAGCAGAAACCATATTCTAGGAAAAAAGACAAGTTTATCTTGAAACTCAAACAATAGAAAAAGGGCTTTTCCTTGAGACCACCACTGTGCTTTGGTGTGCAGCAGAAGTTGCATTATGCATACACCCACTTCTTCATGCAGAATATGAAAAACATTTTGGACTCAAAAGTCAAGATTTACTAAAATAATTACTTTTCCCTCATCAAGGATATTCCTAAGAAACTGATCATGTTTTAACTGCAAGTGAGTGGCAGTGAAGAAGACAGTGACTATGATTACATTTTGATGCCGCTGTTTTGATTCGCATGAAGTCACCAGCAGGCCTATTCACCATTACTTTTTTACATCAGTACAAACGTCAACATACTGAAAAAGACATATAATGTCCACTAATTGCTAAGAGAAAAAAACAATAAGTTTTGGCCTTATAGGCCACCACCTCCCTACAAAGGTCCATGGACCATAATTTGAGAACTGCTGGTCTAGGAGTCACAAATAACTGGGACAGGAATTTCTGAGGCACTAACATAGAGCTTGCACACATGACAACCCATCCACCAGACAGAAAGCTACATTGAACTGTAACAGGAGTAAGACGTAAACTCTTATTGTTTAAGCCATTCAATGTTGAGGCTGTTTATTGCAGCAGTAAGCCTCTGTGAATACAGAGATTGATAGTTGGGTGCTACCGTGACAAAAACTAAAATATGGGGCATTAAGCTAATGTTAGATATGTGGGCCACAGATGGCAAGGAGTCAGAAGCTACAAGCCTTGAAAGCCTTATTCTGCTTTTCTCAAACATTTGGTAAAACTACCACCAGTGATAACTTGGAAAGCAGACACATGTTCACAGAGCCTATAGCTCTAAGGAAAGTAATGAGAAAGAATCAACATGACCATGTGTCGGATGCTATTGTTGTTGTCAGCAGAATCTTGAGAGAAAGAGATAAGCTTAAGCAAAAATGGGCAGGTTTGTTAGCAAAAGTAATATTTAAGAGAAAGCCCTCGAATTTGAGGCCTTGAAGGAATGCTAAAGACAACTATTTCTAAGTTCCAAACAATAGGAAAAAAATTATCTCTGGGAGTCAAGGGCCTACTAAGTCTTAGTCTTTATGGCAAAGATCAGATTCAGGATATAACTTCCCCGGCCAATCTGATGGCCTAATGTAGCTACCATCCAGTGGAGAAAGACCAACATGTATAAGAAAGAACTTTGGGTGTAGTTACTGACATAGAATTGACTAGAATCAAATAGACCAAAGCCTAATAAGTTTTCAAAGAATATTTTATGGCTAAAGAAGCCAGGAGCCTAAATTTATTTGATATTTAAAATAACTCTTTGGCCCCAATAGTTGCATTTTCCAGATAAGCCGTGAACATGGGGCAGCTATTAAGGTAGGCTCACTCAGATCGGGCAATGGAAGCTAATGGAAGAGGAAGAACTTCCCAGAGCCTGGAGCCAGGAGTCTTAGGAAAAAATGGATGAGTGTGTTCTTCTTAATAGAACTGGAATCTAATTAAGGAACATCCTTCCCACCTACACCACAGTGGGGGTCTTCACATCCTGCCTAGTCATACTTCGTAATTGTTATAGATGAGTGTCTTCTATTCTTTCTCTATCTAAAAATGTGTTTCTGCTCTGTTTTCCTGATAATGTTCAATCACTACATATTATTATGTATGAAAGTGTGGATTACTTTTCAGTTTTTAGGCTGCTGGCTCACAAGGATTACATCCAGATCCTACAGAGAGGACTGCCTACCACCCAAGTATCCACCCTCCTGAATCCAGTAACTAAATGAGATTTTGGGTTGCCTTCCTGGAAGAGAAATGAGTATATTGTATGCATGGTAAAAACAATTAAACAGATATGTGAAGTTCAGAAGAGTGGACTATCGAACGGATGCCACTAGTACTGACCAGTTTGCACGTTCTCCTCTTGTTCCTGAGCAAAGTGAGAGTACATTTTATATATCCTTTAAGTCTGGCCTTGTGGCTTACTTTTAAACAATGGAATGTGAGTGGAAGTGATGTGTGCCAATTTCTTAGTACATAAATACCTCATTCTCTTTCTTCACCTGTTGGCTGATGGAGAAATACCTAAAGATTTAGAGGAAATAGATGCAAAAAAAAATAGGAGTCTGAATCTCTGGATGACTGCTTGCATTGAGTGTGCTCTATGGACCTGCACGGGACATTCAAAAGAATAGGAAATAAACCTTTTATTACAATTATGTGATGAGATTTGGGAAGGTTTTGTTATAGCAGCCAGCTACCCTGAACATAAGGGCTGAGGCGCTGAGTACAGCAGACAAAATAATTTTCTTCATTTGCAGACTTAAGTCCCACCAGCTCTCAGAGTATTTCTGATTTTTGACTCTAAGTACATAACACATCTTTTTGCTTACAAAGATTTTTGCACCACATTCTATCCTTGTTGCTACTGTGTTCTTCTTATAAATAACACTCCCAAGATATTTCTGACCTTGTTTTTTTTTTTAAACTGGAGATTCAATAATTATTCATTGGGAACCTACTATGTGCCAGGCATTGTAGTAGGTGCTGTGATACAAGGATAAGCAAGTCATGTCTGATCCCTTCCCTCATATAAATGATATACTTGCTTTTGTGGAGTTATTTGCATTTGACTTACAGCTTCTTGAATTATGTTAGATGCCATCCTAGTCCTTCCTGGAGATGAACTCGAATCTCTAGCTGCTGCCACCCATATTCCAATGTAACTGGGACATCCATTCAACTACCACAGCTGTGAGTAAAATGCATTAAAAGGGGGGGGGGCACTAACAATGAAACTGGACACCAGACAATTGCTGGTTGTGTTACTGATTAGAAATTGAATTTCTTTGTCATGTAGCTTGAAATAGATGGAGGATTAAAAATGCAAATATAATATGGAAATTAAATTCTTCTCAAAGAACAATGAATAACTCTGACCTCCAACATTTAAATATCATCTAGTGATTTAAAGTTAAGCACAAGTTCTGACAGAATTTCTTCAGGAACACATGTTCCTCTCAGTTTCCTGCAGTACATTATGAACATGGAAGTTTCATTGAATATGGAATAGTTCATTAAGGAACAATGCTTCAATTACTCTCATTGCCCCTATTCTAGTCTATCTCTTCCCAGTCTAAATGTGTCCCTTTCACTTTGAAATACAGGTCATGTCATTTCTCTGAAAACATGGCAAGGCTAACATTTTTGACAACATATCCTTAAGGCTGAAGCCAGAATAACCTTGGTTATTCATTAGCAATGTGGAGTATTTTTAAGTGAAATTTCTTTTCAGATGGTCTTTTTAGGCTTTAGATTATTATTTCCCCTTATCATAAAGTCCATGAATGTATTAAGTCATCAAGCCTTTGGAAGAATTCTTTCAGAGTTTTCTGTATTATAATAATGATAACTCTAAATAAAAGATTGCTAAATTAAGGAAGCAAACGCAAAGGACTTGAAGGCTTTAGTATAGTATAGAGTATTTTTATTTTATTAAAAATTTGCTTATGAGGGCACTCTGGATTTATATGTACTATGGTATTACTAAAGATTTTTATTTTAACAGAGAATAATTGACCTATTATTTTATTTTACTCATTTATTTTTTTTAAGATTTTATTTAAGATTTTATTTTAGAGAGAGAAAGAGAAAGAGAGAGAGAGTGCAGGAGTGGAGATCGGGGTAGAGGGAGAAGGAGAGAATCCCAAGCAGATTCTGCACTGAGCATGGAACCTGATGTGGGGCTTGATCTCACAACCCTGAGATCAGGACCTGAGCTGAAATCAAGAGTCAGATGCTTAACAGACTGAGCCACTCAGGTGCCCCTCTATTAATTATTTTAGAATGTAAGTACAGAAGGTAGACATACGTTTCTTTTTTTACAAAAACAAAAAGGATTTTTTTAGTAATAATAAATCAGTACTTGTACTAATTTATTCTTTTTACGAATAAAAATTTTGTTGGATTTCACTAATAAAAATCCACTTTCTAGGTAGCTGAAATGGCCATTAAATTTTATTTACCGCACCATAATTACACTAAAGGTTATCTTAAATATATTTGATGTTTACTATAAGCTTCTTACAGGCAAATATTAAGAATTATACTTTTTTGGTAAACATTGCAATGCTGGCACAGCCCTGCTTTCATAGATGGCACTTGAGAAATAATTATTGAATTCCTTTGATAATCACATTTAAATTTTGCTTTGTCTTTTAAATTATATTACATTAACAGTTTCATTAATAGGAACCTTGGTTATACATAATCAGTGATTAAGTCCCATCCTCTGACCAGCCCCAAAGGAGTTAAAATTCTTACCTTTTCTGTGGTGAGGGTGTGAAGGGGGGTGCCATGAGATGTTAGGAGGTGATTGCTGCTTGATCACAGGGAATTTTCTCAATGCAGTGTGTAGTTATAACAGTATAGATCTTTAAAATCTTTATATTATTTTTGCTAAAATAGTGATTTTCATTAACCTCACAGTAATGTCAACCTGCATTTCATACAATTAAATTTTTTGCACCCTCCTCAAATTTCTTGCTTCATTAACATATGCATAGTCATATATATAATATTGCATGAACATTTATACTTTTTTCTTGTTTCAGGAATGCGCTTACTTTAAAACAAATTCACTTACAATGGTTTAAATAAATAAAGGTTTATTTTTCCTCACGTTGTTGGAATTCTGAAAGTAGGAAGCTCGTGACATTGATTTAATAGCTCAGCAAGGTCAGCTCCTTGTTCTCTGTTTTTATTCTGGTTTTTCCTCAAGATGGTTATTGGAGATTTCTTTCAATATGATAAAAAGGCTATCAGTAGCCTCTGCTTCTTTTACTAGGAAACCAAAATCATTTCAAGAACCACCCCAATAATCTGCTGTTTCATTGACCAGCGCTATTGTTACAAGCATCCCTAGCTGCAAGGGAGGCTGGGGAAATGAGAAATTGTATTTTTAGCCTCTATAGATGCAAGTGGCAAGAGAGAAAGGAAATAAGAGTTTTTACTACAAAAGAGTTTATAAATTCTTTACAAAAGGGATTATATTGTTGGTAAAACCTAACAAAGGATTTTAAAGCAGGAAGAGTAATTGCATGGATCTATAGTCTAGCATGTTTATATTTAATCTGAATATTTGATGCCAAATATTTGGCTAAAAGAATGTGTTTAGCTTAAAACAAAAATATTTGGCTATTAAGAAAAAGTAGAGAAAACTACCCCAGGCTCTTGCAAAAACACAAATACAGTATATCTGAGCTAGTTCTTATCCTATCCAGTGCGTATATTGTGGAAATATCTATATGTTTATAGATATTTTATAGAGAGACATTTTATATAAACCTTGTCTAATCTCCAAATTTGTGGCAAATTGTTTCCAGTAAGTCAAGTAATTAGAGTTGCCTGGTATTATTAAAATTCTGTTCATTGCCACAGTAAGTAAATTAGTTGCATTTTACAAATGAGAAAGATCATGCAAGTTGTTAAATTTCTGTATCCCTCAAGTCACACAGAAGTTAATAGGAGAGCCAAGATAAGTAATCAGTGCCAAGAAAGGGAACATGAATGAAGACAATGAAAGTTGCCTAAGGGTGATTTAAATTGCTCCTGTTCCTTCCTGCACAAAAGAACATGGCCCAAATTGGTATTTGGCCAGTGATATCAACATGCTACAGAGGCCGGGACAAATGAGAGTTTTATCTGCCTACAGCACTGATAGGTAAAAATGAACACATTCCCTAGCTGGTTTGCCTTCAGTTTAAGTGGCATAGAAAGAGTGACACACAGTTATCACATACTCCAGTGTTGTATTCCAATTGTATTTAATATTGCTTGAAATACGCTGAGAATGGAATTGAGTTTGCAAATTGTTTGTTATAATGAACAGTTTCTTATTGTGCTTCTGGGTGTTCGTCTTAACAATAAAGTTCTCTGAGAAGAGGATCTATGTCTATCACACTTCATGTTGGTGTCCCTCCCATGTGCCACTTCAAGCACAAAGGTGATTAATAAATACTTGCAGTAAGTATAAGTGCACCAGTAAAATTTTACAATAAAAAGTTTGTGTGTATATATATGATATATTCATGGATCTATCTTAATTAATATGAAATAAAAAGCAAACTGGTTTGTCAAGAAAAGAGCTATTAGGTGTCTCATTGACGAGATAAATGTTTTCTAATTGCTAAAGTTTTATGAATGATAATATTGTGTTCTCACAATCATGTCAGATAAATATTTTTATACACTAGCTTTTACTGTTTTCCAGGCTTTTAATGAAAAGCCATGTTTTTTTATTATCCTTTCCTCTTGGATTATATATATGTGTGTGTGTGTATATTTATATTTATATCTATACCTATATCTATATGATGATTTCTTTCATTTAATTGTAAATATAACTTAATGACACTAGGAAGACATCTCTCCAGAATAATTTCTCTTCTTTGGCTTTCTCCCATAAGCCAATTATAATGGTTTCAGGAAATTCACCATCTCGAAACTTACCAAAATGCTTACATTTGCTGAATCTAGAAACATGTTGCTTTGCTCAACATTTAGAAATATACGTTTATTTAAGCAGCAAATGTTTCAGATCAAATGGGCTCACTATATGCTAGTCAGTGTGCAAGGGAGTGAGAATACAACCGTGAACGAGACCTACTCCCTGACCTCATAATTGTACATACCAGCAAATACAATGTGGTCAGTATCAACAGGAATGTGCTGAGTGTTTAACGCTTGTGCTTGAGAGACATCTCACACAGACTGGAAGATGATGCTTGGGCTGAAAACTCAAGGATGAGAGAAAGAAAGATGAAGGATGAGTAAAAGTTGATTCAGTGAAGATGGTGGGGAAAGGTAATATTTTTTGAGGAAGAGGAACTAGCATATAGAAAGGCTAAAAAGTGAGAAAGAATATGTGAAAACTAGGGAACATGAAATTGTTTAATGTAACTAGAGCTGGTAGTGTGAAGGGTGGAAAGATAAGCCTTGGTTTTAGCATTTGCTATGTGATCTTGGGCAACTTAATTTACTTGGGTAAGTTCTTTAAGCCTCTGAGCCTTAGTTTCCTCATTTATATGGTAGAACTAGTGATACCTTCAATACAGAGTTGTTGTAAAAAAGGACTATGTGTGGGGGCGCCTGGGTGGCGCAGCGGTTAAGCGTCTGCCTTTGGCTCAGGGCTTGATCACAGCGTTCTGGGATCAAGCCCCACATCAGGCTTCTCCACTAGGAGCCTGCTTCTTCCTCTCCCACTCCCCCTGCTTGTGTTCCCTCTCTCGCTGGCTGTCTCTGTCAAATAAATAAATAAAATCTTTAAAAAAAATGACTATGTGTGTGTATACGTATATTTACTTTCCATAATTAAGGTAAAAACATTAGAAATGTTTTAGGTAAATAACATAACCTGTTGTAAAATACACTAATCAATTTAAGAAAAAAGTTCCTCATACCAACATTCTAAAATTCCTGATGTGTTCCTTCACCATTATGGGTATGCACTTAAGGCAAAAAGAAGTTCCTACATAAGTAATAAGAGTTTCAGAATAAATCTAAATTTCTCATTAAAAATTTTTCACAAAGGCTTATTTTCAAGCTGGGATGTGGTCATTTACTAGTAATTAAACTGTATATTCAAGCATATATAGCAGAACAGCCAATAACCAAATTCTTAAAATTCTCACTAACTTAATTTACATTTATTCAAATATTTTCCAGGTATTAGAATATTTATTCTAACAGAAGACTACAGAAAATTATATAAAACATAAGTGTTTCTGATTAGAAAAAAGCATGAGTAATGATTTTTTAACTCTCAGATCAGATCAAGATTTGACATAGTCACTTAAATTTTTAAATTCTTAAGAATCTTCGGTACACTATTTTATTGCAGAAAACACTGGTTTGGTATATTATTTAAACTGCAGTTCACTGAAATACAATTATTTACTTTTAATGCAATATAAGTCAATAACATTAGACCATAATAGTATTATTCAAAGACATCATTAAAATGTGGGTAGCTCAGAAAAGCAAAGGAAGAATCAAAAAGGAAAATATAGTCCATCCTCACTATTGGATATTGTGAATTTATGAAGTTGCCTTTTCAGAAAAGAATTTTTGTAATACCTAAGCCTATATTTTTGTCCATTTGTGGTCATGTAGATAGAGAGTAACAAAATTTTTGAGTTGTTCCATGCAGACATTTCCAGCTGAGGTGGAACAAGGCAAAGCTTTGCCTTCTTAGTTCCCTTTTCATATTTCAAACAATGTCCTCTCTGTGGTCTTTAGTGCCATGTTTTTGCATTTGTGTACTTTTTATCAGTAATTTTTATCTTTAGAATGTTCTACAAGCATAGACTGCTGTCAGCATTCCTAAGCAGAAGAAGGCTATCGTGAATCTTATACAGTAACTACACTGGATAAGTGTTGTTCAAGCATGAGTTAGTGCTACTGGCCATGAATTCAATGTTAATGAATCAACAGTATATATTAACTAAGGTGGTTCTGAAGAGAACACACATAAAACAAGGTTATATAGTGACTGGTGAATAAAAATGTGACCAGAGCTTCACAGGAACCTAACTTGTATTTCCACTAGGAGCAATGATTTAATATTCACTTATTCTGTGTTTGCACCAACTTAATAAGAACATAACTACTTTGAAATAACGAAAATCAACTGTCCTGACATATTTTACTTCATATATTTTAAAAGTTATTACAAATCTAAAGGATGGTAAATAAGGTGAAAGGCAAATGACAACCTAAGCAAATGACAACCTAGGAAAATATTCACAGTACTTCAGGCAGCAAAGGTTTACTATCAATAATGTATAAAAATTAGAAAAAAAAATGAAAATAAAATATGTTAAGAGCTAAATGATTTTAACTTAAGTTTTGTTAAAATTGTGTAATATCATTGGTCACAAATTTCAAGAGTATTAATGAGAAATATGAAGTTAAAAAAAAACAAAAAACCTGTTGACACAGTGTTTTGAGAATAAAAGCACCAGGTTATTCATTACCTTTTGTTGGAAAAAAAATAGCAAATATTTATGTACATTTTCAATAATACTTTAATTAAATTTATACTGATTTTACATATTTTCATCATGAGATGAATTTCTTGCCTAAGTACATTAAATAAGAGCAAAGATTTTTTCTATAGTCAGGTTTAGTAAAAATTCAAGAACCATTGACGTGTAACTTGAGTCTGAAAATGTTTGTTATAGAAAACTATATTTAAAAAAAATATTCCTGTATAGGGGCACCTGGGTGGCTCAGCTGGTTAAGTATCTGCCTTCAGCTCAGGTTATGATCCCAGGGTCCTAAGATTGAGCCCTTGCATCAGGCTCCCTACTCAGTGGAGAGCCTGCTTCTCCCTCTCCTTCTGCCTGCTGCTTCCCCTACTTGTGCTCTTTCTCTCTCAAATAAATAAATAAAATCTTTAAAAAAATATTTCTGTATAGGAAATTGTGTTTTTCCTTAAATTTGTGAAATATTTTTGTCTTGAAGATTGAATAAATTCACCAGTGTTATAATAGCTTAACCACTATGTGTTATAATAAGTTAAGCCACATAAGAAAGGTCTCTTGTTAAATGAGAAGCATTTTTAAAGCACTCTTAATTCTATGCAAAAAAATTAAACATGTCTCTAGTCTAGTTACTTTAATATACAACAAAAGACTTGTTCATTCTCCCACAATGGCAAATAGTGCAGTGAACAAAAGACATAGAAGCAATTTACTAAGGCAGTTCAAAAGGCCAATCAATAAACATGTGAAAAAAAAATCACTATAACTAGTAATCATAGAAATGGAAAACAACAAGTTACTAATTTCTGGCTATCAGATTGGAAAACATTAAAAAATAAGAAAGGGAAGGGAAAGGAAGGAAGGAAGAAAAGGAAGAGAGACTAAAGGACATGTGCCTGAAACCAGTGACCAATCTTGTTTGTCATTGCTAAGAACAGGGCAGCCTGAAATTGTATACTTCCCAATATGTGTGCACAGAACCACTGATAAAGTATTCTTGCCCCCCCAAAAAAATTATACCTGAATTTCCTCAAGCCTTTAAATCTAACCACCAGTTCACAGGGGAAATAAGGTGGGAAAATAAAAAATAAAGATGGGAAAATGAACAGGTTAAACAACACCACAATAGATTAGTAAAATCTAGGTCATAGAAATTTTCTGAAGAAAAAAATGATTCTATTTCTTCAACATATGAATTGCGAAAAAGAAACAGAAAATCATTACAAAGTTCAATTCCTTTTTTTTTTTTTTTTTTTTTTTTTACAAAGTTCCATTCTTATCTGTTAGAGATACACACTGAAATCCTCATGGGTAAAGTGATATATTGTCTGAATTTTCCTTAAAAATTCTGTAAACAAAATAAAACACCAGTATAAATGAAACAAGAGTAGTAAAAATGATGATCACTTTTGAAGCTAGCTGATGGGATAAAATGGGGTTCATAATATTCTTTTTAGGGGCACCTCGGTGGCTCAGTCATTAAGCATCTACCTTAGGCTCAGGTCATGATCCCAGGGTCCTGGGATCCAGCCCCATATTGGGCTCCCTGCTCAGTGGGAAACCTGCTTCTCCCCCTGCCACCTCCCCTGCTTGTGTTCTCTCTCTCGCTGTCTCTCCCTCTCTCTCTGTAAAATAAATAAATAAAATTATTTTTAAAAAATTAAAAAAAATAAAAAATATATTCTTTTTATTGTTTTCTGTATATATAAATAGATTGTGGAAAATAATTGTGGAAAGTAGTTTGCAAAATGTCAGCTGTACAAATTCTCTCATTTTTAGGCATTTTTCTGTATAAAACAGTGGACAAGATGTCCAGTGTTTACTGTAGCACTGTATAAGAAAAAAAAAAGTAACAACCTAAATATCCAAAAATGGAGTATTGGTTAAATAAAATACACACACACACACACACACACACACACACCCCATAAGAAACCATAACATAAGAAGAATTATTCACATTGGCTTGAAACAGGGTTTGAAGTTGACAGGTTCAAATCACCTCTATGCCACTTAGTATTTCAGCCCCATTGTATAAGTCACTTCACACATCTCAGCCTCAATTTCTTCATCCATAAAATGGATTATAATTTCACTCATATTAGTGAGATATTTTAAGTATTAAGTGTTATTAGTGTTTATTTCTGGGTGGTGGGATCAGATTTGATTTTTCGTTTTCCCTTCAGTTTTAGTTTTTTCTATTATCTCTCTCTATGTATATACATAAAAAAATTAAGATAGCCTCATTAATCTATCTAATTTTTTGATTTTACACAGTAAAATTTTTTCAGCTAAAATTAGAATAATGTAAAGATTAACATATTTAATAATTTTCTATTATTGTTCTGTTTAACTAATCATTTTTATGAATATGTAGAAGTGGGTTAGATTTGAATAATGAAAGGGTAAAATATACTATCTGGCTGAATTACAGAATAGAAGCAATAGTCTAACAATTGTAATAAAGCAAGGTTGGCCCAAGGTCAAACTGTGAGGTCCACAGTCTCCTTCCATTCTCCTTTGCTTTTACAGCCTGGTTATTTCTCATCACAATTAAAACGTCTAATGTTGGGGCACCTGGGTGGCTCAGTCGTTAAGCGTCTGGCCTTCGGCTCAGGGTGTGATCCCAGAGCCCTGGGATCGAGCCCTGCATCGGGCTCCTCTGCTGGGAGCCTGCTTCTTCCTCTCCCACTCCCCCTGCTTGTGTTCCCTCTCTCGCTGGCTGTCTCTCTCTCTCTGTCAAATAAATAAATAAAATCTTTAAAAACAAACAAACAAAAAACGTCTAATGTCTTCATGCTGCCTCTGCTAATCATCAGATATCCCATTTATCTGAAAATTTTTTCTATGGAGAAATACCAATTTTAAAAATATGATATGTTAGACTATATGAACATGTTTTCTGGTAAATTCTATTTTTTTCCAGTATGTAAAGTTGAAGATATACATGGCAGCTTAGAGAAAATCCCAGTTGTTATTTTAAAGCTATTTAGGTAAAACATTTGGTAGAATATACAGCTCTGAGGACAGGGTTCTTACATGTCTTGTTCACTTCTGTACTCCATCATCTAGTACACTGAAAACATCTAACAAGTATTTACTATATTTGTCAAAGAAGCTGAAAAGAAACTAAGTTAGGGACTACATATGGCAAGGTCACTGGTGTGTGATATTTTTTATTAAATTATTTTAAGGTGTGATGGGATGCTGCCTGGTAGAGAAGGACTCTCCCTGAGTGACTGGCAGAGCCTTCACATCACATGACCACATCCAGACAGCCAGTGGGTGAGTGCAACAGAGAATTTCAAATGTGGTTGCAGAAGTCACAGGAGACAGGAGGTGGTGTCACAGTCTTTGGGGGTGAGAGCCATGCCAGCAGCTTCACAGAGCCTTGGGATATGAGGAGGATGGCTATAGCAGAGGTGGTGGCCAAATAGAAGATGGCCAAAGAAAGGTGACTTAAGGAGTCTTTTCAGGTTAGTCTTGAAGACGTAAAAAAAGAAAAGAGAATGGAATAATAACTTAGCGGAGATCAGGAAACTCCAACTCATTTGTGGCTGTGCTATACCAAATAATGACCAACATTTCTATACGGTTTGAAAATGATCTGAACTACAGGGGCGCCTGGGTGGCTCAGTCATTTAAGTGTCTGCCTTCGGCTCAGGTCATGGTCTCAGGGTCCTGGGATGAGCTTGGTGTTAAGCCCAGCATTGAGCCCAGTGTCCAGCCCCCTGTTGTATTGGGCTCCCTGCTCAGTGGAGAGTCTGCTTCCTCCTGTCCCTCTACCTTCTCCCCTGCTCATGCTCGCATGCTCACTCTCTCTGTCTCTCTCTCTCAAATAAATAAATAAAATCTTTTTAAAAAGTTATCTGAACTATAATAGAATGTTTTAGATTGGGAAAATGAAAAATGCAAAGTGAAAGAAGCCCAAGATATCATCTTACACCTGAGAAAAGAATGTTATACCTTGAATGTCAACTATTTGCTTTGAAAGAAAAATATATTTTAGAACAAAGAGACCCTGCTCAGGACCAGTGAGTATGTCCATTTGGAATGGACTCCAATAGAAATGATGACTCCAAAGACTTATGTGTGAAGGTGTTTACATCAAGTTCGTCCTCAGGAAGCTGACCTTCCAGAACAAGGAGAACCATTACAAATAGAAGAGCCAATACCTGCTATTGCTCAAAACAGACATTTTGATTTTGAATATTCCAGGTCAGCTGAACATAATCTACTGACAATGTGTTTCACAGAACTGGATCTGTCCATCCATCAGTTGGAAGAAAAGTTTTAATGATCTTAATAACTTTCATACATTGGATGACTTCGAAATGAGTTACTTGTCAGGGAAATTTTTTGAACTGAAAAGAATTATATTTGCAGACCTTCTAGTAAACATACACATACCTGAAAATGTAGAACAAAATGTTTGTCAATGGAACAAGGACAAAATTAACTAATTACCAAGGCTTATTCTCCTAGAAAGAATTACCAACACAAAAGAAGTTATCTTCAAGACTAAATCTGAGCAAACTAAAACTAAACTTAGAAATTCACAAAAAAGAAAAAGAGAAGACAAAAGAAAAGCTAACAGGAGTAGAAAATCAACGTGTATATCGAGGTATAAGGGGAGCAAAATGAAAATTTTTTAAAAAAGAAAATATTTCTAAAAAATATTTGGATGGCTCTTTCAGCTCCAGTAATGCTTACAATTTTAATTTGATTTTATGTTACTCCTTCCTGACAAAACAAAATAAGAAATGATTCTAAAGACAACAAAGTAACAATGAGTCTGAAATGAGCACTAGTGAATTAAGTCCAGGAGATGATTATGATGACTTCTATTTGCCTTCCAAAATGCTTGCTAATATTTCAAAATCTTGCCAGTAAATCATACAGGAGCCCAATCACCAGGTCTCCACCAAAAGAGAATAACACCTACCAAAGAAAAATAAAGATTCCAAAGCAACACAAACTCCTATCAGTACACTACCTGAAACTCTTCAGTCACCTCATCTTATTCTGAAAGATATCATCAATGTCTATTTTTCTCCTTTAGTAAAAATCAGAAAATTAAATCTTTTCCCAAAAAGAACAAAGAATAAAAAAGCCCAATATTGACCTTGCCTAAGTGTAGGTACACACCCAGCATGAACTATAAGGCTCTAACTCACTTTGAAATAAAAAAGAAAGGTAACTTATCTAGGTGTGTGTTTCTTGAAATTTATTTTCCAACAATACAAAAAACCCACAACTCTTATAAAAATGCAAATCAAATACAATGACACTTTTGTTGGATGATTATAGTTGAACTAAGTCCTATACCTCTCCCCTTCCTTTGCTCAAGAGAGAATCTGTAAGATGGTACCTAAGTGGGCCAAACTGCCATGGACTCTATAGATTATGAAAATCTCTTCAAAACTCCACTGAAAATATGATGTTTTATCTTAAGCCTTCAATAAAGTTAGGCTTGTTTTTTTAAATATACATAGCTGGACTTGAGTACTGTTGTAGTACTATAAATAGATTTCTTATACTGCCTACAACCTTAATTATAGTCAAAATATATATTATACTTCACTGGAAATCAATAAGATGTTTTATTTATTTTTTATTCACTTTTTAATTTGAGTATAGTTGACATGCAATGTTACATTAGTTTCAGATGTATAACATAGTGATTCAACAAGTTTATACATTATACTATGTTCACCACAAGTGTAACTACTATCTGTTACCATACAATGTTGTTACAATATCATGGACTATATTCTTTATGCTGTGCCTTTTATTTCTATGACTTATTCATTCCACAACTAGAAGCCTATATCTCCCATTCCCCTTAATACATTTTGTCCGTTCATCTGTTATCTATAGATGTTTTAATTATTATGTTTTGACATCGTCATTTTTTTTCCTTAAGTGAGAAATGAGAAGTGAATGATTTTTCAAGACAGAGAGAAGAGATTTTGAAATTCCTTACTGTAATATTTGAGTAAAGTAACAACCGGATGTTCAAGGTAGGGTACACCATAAGTTTCATGTAAATCCCTTATACCATTGTTGTACTTAATTTCTCAAATAAAAAGTGTTTGAGATCATGGTTAGAAAACTGATGATTTCTTACGCTTAGGAACTAGGCAACTGACTACCTCTGAATTAGCTCCACATATACGTTATTAAAGTATGCCTCAGCAAAATCAGTGCTGAAGACTTTCAGGATACCCCTTTTCCTGGGGTGCCTGGGTGGCTCAGTCGTTAAGTGTCTGCCTTCGGCTCAGGTCATGATCCCAGCGTTCTGGGCATAGGGCTCCCTGTTCAGAGGGAAGCCTGCTTTTCCCTCTCCCACTTCCCCTGCTTGTGTTCCCTCTCTCACTGCCTCTCTGTCAAATAAATAAATAACATCTTAAAAAAAAAAAAAAGACACCCCTTTTCCAGGGACTATCCTTGAGTACTTAAGCCAGTAGTTGTCTCTATCTAATCAGAATTACAGTCACACAGCACTTATCAGTGTACAAATTGCGCATCCCTAATAGACCTAACCACTTCTAAAGAAGACATCTTGTCTTATTAATTTTGGCATCCTCTACAGCATATAACAACCACCTTGCACAAAGCAAGTTGTCAGTAGCTTTGTTGAATGTAATCTATATACTTAATAAAATAGTCCAGTTCTATCAGGACAATCATCCTCACTAAGGTGAGAACACACCTGCCTAGCTAGCCAACCATTCAGATATCCAATGAGGTGCCATATGTCAAAACCAGGTTGTTCTCACACATTTCCTGAACAACTGATTTTTAATATTTTGTTATCATATACATTAGGTGTCTTTTTTACCTTCTTTGTGTAATACCATTAGTAGTACATAGGGGTTTTTTTAAAAGATTTATTTATTTCAGAGAAAGAGAGCATGAGCTGGGGGGTGGGGATTTGAGGAAGAGGGAGGCAAGAAGACTCCCTGCTGAGCTGGGAGACCCATGCTGGGCTTGTTCCCAGGACCCTGAGATCATGATCTGAGCCGAAATCAAGAGTCAGAGGCTCAACCGACAGAGACACACAGGCATCCCAGTAGTAAACTGTTTAGCTTTCTTTTACAGAGTACACACTTACTAATTTGTATTATCTCTCAAATTCTGAAGTGGCAGCAAGTTTCTTAGAGCTACCCTAATACTGGCTGTGATAAAAATGTTGGCAGATTTAAAACTACGTATAAAATAATTATAGCAAAACTCATGAAACAATAAAAAGTGAGGCCAAAGAGATCCTAGTCCTTCATCATGCATTTAATTCTCTAGGGGTTCTGTTCTCTACTACAGCTAATCCAACAAACCAAACCACTAAATCAAATTAAGGTGTTATTGACTTAATTTTTCTCTAGTTCCACATAGCATCTGACTTTTAACAGAAGACTTCTGTAATTCATCTGCCTCTCACTAATCAAGAAGATTTTGGGAGATTTTACAAGTTTTAAATTATTTTAAAGGGCCAATACAAGACATATTATTTTCTATTGACGCCTAATTAAAATTAAAAATGATTTTGTTTTGAAGACCACAAATAAAATTGTAGTATTTAGCTCTGTGGGCTAGGATCAAATCTAGAATGACTCACCCAAATAAAATAAAATCAGAAACTGTAGAATTTTTTAGAGGTTTGGGGTTTTAGATCTTGAATTTGAAAACAGCATATCCACCTATGTAAAGTCCTAGAAAGAACAACAGAAAAGTCATAATTTTCCTTCCAAAATGTCTCAGATAAAATTTGCTTCTCCAGGTCCAAAGAAAAGGAAAAAAGACCTTAAAATATTCAAGAACTTGATAAGGTTAAAAAAATTATAAGGCTGATATAAACTGAATTTTTTTTACACTGCTAATATGTTTGAAAAATAGTGCATTTATTTTGTAACCAAATTTTGGGGAATAAAAAAAAGCCATAAGCAAAGCAACTACAAAGACACTGGTTACTAAAGGCAAGAGAAACAAAAGAAAAAATGAACTTGTGGGACTTCATCAAGATAAAAAGCTTCTGCACAGCCAAGGAAACAGTCAAAAAAACTAAGAGGCAGCTCACGGAATGGGAGAATATATTTGCGAATGACACTACAGATAAAAGACTGGTATCCAAGATCTACAAAGAACTTCTCAAACTCAATACACAAGAAACAAATAAACAAATCATAAAATGGGCAGAAGATATGAACAGACACTTTTCCAATGAAGACATACAAATGGCTAACAGACACATGAAAAAATGTTCAAAATCATTAGCCATCAGGGAAATTCAAATCAAAACCAGACTAAGATACCACCTTACGCCACTTAGAACGGCAAAAATTGAAAAGGCAGGAAACAACAAATGTTGGAGAGGATGTGGAGAAAGGGGATCCCTCCTACATTGTTGGTGGGAATGCAAGTTGGTACAGCCACTCTGGAAAACAGTGTGGAGGTCCCTTAAAAAGTTAAAAATTGAGCTACCCTATGATCCAGCCATTGCACTACTGGGTATTTACCCCAAAGATACAGACGTAGTGAAGAGAAGGGCCATATGCACCCCAATGTTCATAGCAGCATTGTCCACAATAGCTAAATCGTGGAAGGAGCTGAGATGCCCTGCAACAGATGACTGGATTAAGAAGATGTGATCCATATATACAATGGAATATTACTCAGCCATTAAAAAGAACAATTTCTCAACATTTGCTGCAACATGGGCAGGACTGGAGGAGGTTATGCTAAGCGAAATAAGTCAAGCAGAGAAAGACAATTATCATATGGTTTCTCTCATCTATGGAACATAAGAAGTA
Organism: Ursus maritimus; assembly: GCF_017311325.1. Classification (NCBI taxonomy): domain Eukaryota; kingdom Metazoa; phylum Chordata; class Mammalia; order Carnivora; family Ursidae; genus Ursus; species Ursus maritimus. Next base: position 47,321,283 of record NW_024423564.1, read on the forward strand.
GGAAGATTGGTAGGAGAGGAAGAGGAAGAAGAAGGGGGGGTAAACAGAAGGGGGAATGAAACATGAGAGACTATGGACTCTGGAAAACAAACTGAGGGCTTCAGAGGGGAGGGGGGTGAGGGAATGGGATAGGCTGGTGATGGGTATTAAGGAGGGCACATATTGCATGGTGCACTGGGTGTTATATGCAAGTAATGAATCATGGAACTTTACATTGAAAACCAAGGATGTACTGTATGGTGACTAACATAATAAAATAAAAATTAATTAATTAATTAATTAAAACAAAGAGACTGGTTACTATATTTCCTAACTTGTCGTCTACTATCTGATATTCCAAGGAATATATAGTAAACTTACATTTTAAAACAAATTTAAATTTAAAAACAAGACATCTGAATATTATTAAAGAGATATTACATAAAAATAAAAAAAATTAGAGCTCTGATATCAAACATCTAGCCACTAAGGTCTAAAAAGCAACAAAGGAAACAAAAATTTCTGCTTATTTTTTGCTTATTTTTTACTTATTTTTGCTTTTTACTTGTTTCCATTAGTCTTTTGGATTAAGATATTAGTCAAACAGAAGTTAAAATGTGTAGAGACTATCTGGTAGAATGGCGTTTCAGCAATGAAACATAATTAATATGAATTACAGTGAATGTAGGAGGTACATTTTTATGAAATGAAAAGTTATAAAATATAATTACAACTACATATGAAATTATTTTCAACATACTTAAGCTCTTTTCCTAACAAGCAAGGGAGCTCTTCCATTTATCACATCCATCTATCATCAGCATTATCAAATTTCTCCAGGCTCATATAACTTAAAAAATTTACTGATGTTATTCCAAGTCATTGAATTCTATTATCTAAGCTATGTACCTATAGTAGACTAAATACTAGCTTCAAAAAGATATGTCTAGGTCCTAAACTTTGATACTCATGAATGTGATCTTATATGAAAATAGGGTCTTTGGATTTTAATATGATGCAAATTTAGGGTAGGCTTTGCAACCAACCATGAATGTCCATAGAACAGAGACAGAAAAAGAGAAAAGAGACACAAGGAAAAAGCCATGTGAAGATGGCGTTAGATATTGGAGTGATACGTGTATAAACCAAAAATTGCTAAAGTTGCCTGAGTCTCAGCCACCAGAATGTAGCAGAGAGGTATGAAACAGACTGGTTTTTCCTCATAGCCTCCAAGAAGGAACCAATCCTGCTAACACCTTGACTTCAGACTTTATAGTCCCCAACTATGAGAGAATACATTTCTGTTGTTTTAAGCCACCTAGTTTGTGGTAATTTGTTTATGGTAGTGCTAGGAAAATAATAATACATAGGACAATGGTGTAAAAATGATAAATAAGAAGGATTTTGGTAAAATAAATTTAAATTGACTTACAAATTTAAATTTATTTTACTAAAATCCTTCTTATTTAAAATTTTCATTTCAAGCCTTTGTAAAAGTCCGAATATGTATGATAACATCTAGGTATATAACATTTGTAAGAATCATTGGTTTATTTCAAAGTATATTTACTCTTGTAGTTTACTTTTTCTACAATATCTAACTATTATGCATTATGGTCAGTCTTGCACTGTTGATTAGGAATACTGCCTATGTCATTTATTTTTTTAAATAAGCAGGAATTTTTTAAAAAGATTTTATTGTTTTAAGTAATCTCTACACCCAAGTTGGGGCTCAAACTTACAACTTCGAGATCAAGAGTCGCATTCTCTACAGACTGAGCCAGCCAGGCACCCCTGCATATGTCATCATATTAATTATGAAAATGTAAAAATGTAGTAGAATGAATCCATTTGGAGATGACAGAAAGATGCTGTCAAAATTATGATTGAACAGGGAAACAGAAGATCTGGGCTTTGTTTCTGGCTTTGGCATTTTAAAGTTTTAAGGTCATATAAACATGGAAATAACTAAATCCCAATTTCTTTGTTTGTAAAGTAAAACTGAGAAAACTTGTTTATCTAAATCCTTAAGATTCTCTTTGAAATAAACTTAAATGTATATAAGCATGTTTTACATATTATTGGGGTTGTACACCTAAATGTTTTCTTATTTACGTTTTTGATCATAAAACTGCAAAGAAAATATGTGTATGAAGCAGTGGAAGTAACTTTACAAAACTGAATCCTGCTGTTAAAACCAGGGGCCTTTTCTAAAGGTGCAAAAGTAATACTTTGGACCAACAAATTTTAAGTTGAAAATCATTTGGGCCTCAAGACATGTATATTCATGTCATTCTTACAAATAAATGAAAAAGAAGACAATATAAAAGAAGTTGGTAGCATAACATAATACCTTTATTTTCTCATGTTGATCTGGGAAAAGTTTGATATATTAATATATGTTTTAAAATATTAATCACAAACAATTTGAAGATTATATCGTTACATTAAAAATGACTACCCTGGCAGGGAAAAGGTGCTAACCTAAGTAGCTTTGTAAATAAAAGGAGTCTGTAACACTAAAGACAAAAGTAGTTGCACATAAGTACTGTCCTCTAGTTGATTAAACTGTTTCCCATACACAAATGCTTTACCAATTCTGAAGCCACTATGTATGCGTGCATATGTATATATATAGTGGGATTGAACAATTAAGTAAATGGATAGTGAATGGTAGAAACCAGGCTTCTTACAATTGCAATGGGATATCTCAGAGAAACAAGAGGAGGAGGTTAGAATGATCCATGCGGTAATGGATTAGAGTTGGGAGACAGCATGAATTCATGTTTAACTTAATACAGATACAGATAGTAACACACAGAAATATTTCTGGATATGTATATGTATACATGTTAGTAGGCACACATACGGTTCCTTGCTCTGTCAGCTGAGAGGGCCCAGAGGCAATAATACCCCAGTAGCAATACCACAGCTAGTGCTCTGATTTTGTTCTTTGATATCCTTTAAGATTTTATTTATTTATATGTGTGAGAGAGAGAACACAAGCAGGGAGAGGGGCAGAGGGAGTGGGAGAGGGAGAAGTAGACTCCCTGCTGATCAGGGAGACCCACGACTCCGATGTGGGGCTGGATCCTAGAACCTGAGATCATGACCTGGGCTGAATGCAGACCCTTAACCTGCTGAGCCACACAGGTGCCCTTCTGATACCACTCTTTACCAAATGTACTAGAGCTCCTTGGAAAAATGTCTGTTTCTAGGACTGGGACAGAAAAGACACAAGATAAGCCTGGAGCATCTTGTAGGGATACAAAGTAAATTAGTGATTAAAAGGAACATAGGAGTCCAATGAAAGAGCACCAAATGGTTAAAGCTGAAACAATTTGAACAATAAAATTAATAAAGTTATATTGGACTATAACCCAAAGTATAAAATAAACAGCCATGAGTTCATAAGGTACTTTATCACTGTGTTCTTCCTCCCAAAATCCTATAGGCATAGGCTAATCATAAGAAAAAATAGCACAAGTCTCAATGGAAGGATTTCTAGAAAATACCTGACCACTATACCTCAAAACTGTCAAGATCATCAAAAGTAAGGAAAATCTGAAAAAGTGTCACAGCCAAGAGGAACCTAGGGAATTATGATGACTGAATACAATGTGGTATCCAGGATGATACTCTGGAACAGAAAAGAACATAAGGTAAAAACTAAGGAAATAAGAATAAAGTATGGGATTTAATTAATAATAATATATCAATTTTGATTAAATAATGGTAACACATGTACCACACTAATGTAACATAAGAAAAAGGAAAGTGGGCAAGCAGATATATGGGAGCCCTCTGTAATATCTTTGCAATGTTTCTACAAACCTAAATACTTACACTTACTGTTAAAAGAGTAAAAAAAAAAAGATTATATTCATGGAATTCTGAAGAAAGAAGCCAACTTAATAAATCCCCCATTCCAAAGACGTCACCTTATGTGGGAAACTAAGATATACATTGGCTTATGGTCACAAAAATTATTAAATGAAATAAACTGAGCTTTATACTTAGTTCAATATATTGTCCTCTATACTATAATATCGACTTATTTCTAAAGACAAATATAAAATTCATGGGTTTAGTTTTCTTTTTTTTTTTTTTTTTTAAGATTTTACTTATTTATTTGACAGAGAGAGAGAGACAGCCAGCGAGAGAGGGAACACAGGCAGGGTGAGTGGGAGAGGAAGAAGCAGACTCCCATCCGAGGAGCCTGATGTGGGGCTCGATCCCAGGACTCTGGGATCACGCCCTGAGTGTGAAGGCAGACACTTAACGACTGAGCCACCCAGGTGCCCCTCATGGGTTTAGTTTTCTGTTACCTGCTGATCCCATTTCATAGATCCTATACATAATTCAATACTTTATCTATATGGCATCATTTCAAAGAAGCTCACAGTGATTTGTTACTAGTAGATTTAGCTGGAAAATACTAAATAGCACTTAGAAGATATCATATTGTACATTTTACTTCTCTGGTTAACAGAATATACTTAATATAATCTTTTCTAAGCATCATTCATGTGGCTTTTCTCTAACTCAATGATTCCTTAAGGAGAGTTTGTATGTGTTTTTTGCTTGTGGTTCTAAACTTGGTTCTTGCAAACACTTTGTAGTGATCATCTATCTCTTCCTCCTTGACTATATTTCTAGTTTTCAATTTGTCATATACTTTGCCACCCTTTAGCAGCCAGTTCCCTTCTTCAATTCTGTTACTCCTGGGAAGTCTGCTATATTGTGTTAAAGAGAGCACAAGCAACAGAGTTATAGGTCTTGAGTTCTGCCACTTTTTCATAATGTCATAATTTGAGACAAATCTGTAACCTTTTTGAGTTCCTAAGGATTATATAAAGATACAATGAGATATATGCTAAAGTCTATATATATATAATAACTATATATATAGTTATTTTGTTTTCTACAGGAAAGGAAAGATAACTAGGCTTTATAAGAAAATTTCTGAAACAAAAAATACAGTAGAAATTAGCAGTATAGACAGCCAATAAACATTTATTGAGAATGTCTTTATGTAGAGCTTAGGATGCATAAAATGAGCTTAGAGCATAAGGTGTCCAGCACTATATTAAAGTGCTTTATATCCATTATTATATTAAATCCTTACATAGTCGATTTATTACCATTTCCTTTGACAGCTAAGGAAATTGAGCCCTAGAGAGGTTAAATGTCTTGCCCATATGAGCATTGGTACTGGAATTTTGGGGCCTTATTTTTTCAACTTGGAGTAGTATTTTTTTATTTTTTTTATTTTATTTTATTTTATTTTATTTTATTTTATATTTTTGGCTAAATTTTATTTTTTCTAATATATCTGGATAAACAACAGCAAAAAAAAGAGAGACAGAGAGAGAGAGAGATAAAAAAAGGTGCAAGTCTCAGAATCACTCCAAAGAAGGTGCTGTTTCTTCTTCATTAAAGTCAATTGTATCATTTAGAATGGGTTTGGCTAAAAGTAATAGAAAACTTGGCTTCTTTGGCTCAAACAATAAAGAATACTGTTTTAACTTGACATATAAGGTAAATCTACTAGACTTAATCCGACTTAATTTCAATGTCTTGAAAGTGTCACCAAAGAACTGGAGAGCTTCTATATACCTATTCTGTCAACTCCTAAATTAGATTAATTCTAAGACTGGCTCATTTTCTTTCTTTTTTTTTTTTTTTTTTTTAAGATTTTATTTATTTATGTGACAGAGAGACAGCCAGCGAGAGAGGGAACACAAGCAGGGGGAGTGGGAGAGGGAGAAGCAGGCTCCCAGGGGAGGAGCCTGATGTGGGGCTCGATCCCAGAACACCGGGATCACGCCCTGAGCCAAAGGCAGACGTTTAACGACTGTGCTACCCAGGCGCCCCCAGTCTGGCTCATTTTCTGGTCAGATATGGATGCATCAATTTCAGATATAATATCTAAATAAGAAAATATGCATAAGAATAAAAGGGGCAGTTTATTTTTGTGTATCTTCTTAGGAATCAGGATCTTTTTTTTTTTTGCAGACCTCCTTTCAATGTCTTATTGGCCAGAACTGGGTCTAAACCAATCGTTGATAAAGAGATTGAAATGGCCATATAATTGGGCTAGACTAATCATGACTGACCCTGGAGCTGGGAAGAGATACATCTCTCCTGAGATTTGTGTGGGAGGGCAGATACCCAAATAAAATACCTAAAAAAATTAGGGCCCTGCCGGCAAGGAAGAAAAAGGGACTGGATGTCATAGATATAACTAGTCATGTGTGTTGCCATCCCAAAATCAAGTAAATGGAAGAACCAAGGCTAAAATACCCCAGGCTCCAACTATCATTACTTTTCATTTGTAGCATGCTGCTTCAGTTTATCAGATGTGACTTCCTGATGAATGAAATATTATTTTCTAAAGCTTGTATAATCAAAAGTCTTATCATAGGTTTATTGCACTGAATTTTTTAAAAAATGAGAAATAACTTACAACATGGCTCAGGACGCAGACCAGAGTTCATTCTACATTTGGTCTAGTCTCCTGACATAATTTACATAAATTATTTCATGAGAATAAAAGGTCCAAAGCAATGCAGTGAAGTTTGCAGTGAAAATTTAGCCTGTGCATATGCTCAGAGATTAAAGAAGAACTTAACAAGATAAATGATCAAGAAAGCTCTCCGTGCACTTCCTCAGGTGTGCACAGAATTCTCGGTAAACGTAGCAAAATTAAAAGGACATGTATACCAAAAAGAAATTGGTGTGAACCACATCTGCACTCCATTCTATTTGTGTGATCTATTATTTACCCTCTCTGGTCCTTTGATTCTTCATTTGTAAAATTGAGATCATTTCTACCTCACACTTGTGAGGTGCACATTAACTAAATGTAGGAAATGAGCAATACATGCTTTTTCCTTGTTTTTATCTTCACTGTAGAGACTCTTCCTAGAGTTTCAGGCACATTTGTGGCAATTATTATGCTTCATTTGCCATGCCAGTTCAGATTAAAAAAAAAAAAACTGTGCGAACAAAGTATATATAATCCATGGTGACTCTGAAATTGTCTGAAATATGGGACTGTGAGAGAGAGAGAGGGAGGGAGAGAAAGAGAAAGCACTTCTCAATGGTACAAAAGTTAATAATGTTCAGTAAATCCCTAAAAAAAAATGTTCAGTAGAAATACTGAAGAATGTAAAACTTGTAGAATATTGGATCATTGACTTTGATAATAGCACCCTTGACTTAACCAGTTGCATCCAATATTCTTTTGTACATTTTGGCTGGAAACACTGTGGTATTTGGGAAGGTTAATTTTATGTGTGAACTTGGCCGAGCTACAGTGCCCAGGTATTTGGTCAAACATTATTCTAGATGTTTCTGGGAAAGTGTTTTTTGGATGAGGTTAACATTCATTTAAATTGGCAGACTTTGAGTAAATAGATTATCCTCCATAATGTGGGTAGACCTCATCTAATAAGTTGAAAGCCTTAATAAAAAAGACTGACCTCCTCTCCAAGCAAGAGAAAATTCTGTCAGAAACTGTGTTTGGCCTCAAATTGAAGCTCTTCTCTGAGTCTCTAGCCTGCCGGCCTATACCATGTGATTCACTAACCCTCCACAATATTCATGTGAGTCAATTCTTTAAAATCAATCCTCTTTCTCTCTGTCTCTCTCTATATTTATACAGACACACACACACAATACATATATATATGTGTGTGTGTGTGTGTATATATATATATATACACACACACACATTTGCATATATACACACATCTATCTATCTATCTATCTATACATACATACATACATACATACATACATACATACATACATGCATCCTGTTTGTTTGCTTTCTCTGGAGAACCCTAATAGTGTATGTATCCTGAGCCTGCCTTAAACATTTCTTGATACGGTGGATAGGCACATATAATAGGAACAGAAGACTTGGTTTCAGCTGGAGCTCCACCGTTTCCTAATTCTTGGTAAGTTTCTTTGATTACTTCTTAGTTGCTTTACTCCCCTGAAGCTTCTATTTTCTATATTTAGTGCATGGTGGTAATCACATCTACCTTACAAGATAGCTATAAATATCAACGTACATGAAATTCCATTTGATGGCTGGGAACAGTCCCTCATAGAACATTCCCTACTGATTGTTTTTTTCTGTCAAGTATTCCTTGCTTTCTTTCTCCCTATTTTCAATGACTATGATTGACATGAACTCACTGAGTCACAAAACTATTTGCAAAAGTGGGAATTATAAATAAAGTGACCACACTGCTACATGTTTTTATATGATATTGTTTGATTCAATATGCTAGTAGTCTACATTGAAGTAAAAAGCAAATGGACATCACCTGGAGTAGTTAATTCAGTCTAGCGGATTGCTTTTCACATATTTCTTCTTAGTATCTTTTCCACACTCACTCACTTCGGGGTTTCAAGTCAATAACCTCTTTTCAGTCTATAGTAATTTACTGAACATTGATTAGGATCTGGCATTTTCCTAGGTGCTAGAGACACTGTGCTTGATGCTGGAGTTCGAATTAAATCTGGAAGATTTATTACTTAAATTTTAGCTGGTGGGACCAGTCTCATTTAATGGAAATTTTTATTTATACTATATGGTAGAAGGGGACAGAGGCTAGAAAGGTGGGAAAGACAGTAAGTTTTCCTACCTTATAAAGGCCCTAGGAACCCAAACCATTTAAATGACAGTGGATTTTAATAGTTCAGAAAATCAAATACAATCTTTGTAGTCTCTGGACTTTTGTACATGATTTTTTCCCTTAATCTATGACTCTCTAGCTTCCTATTCTTCTCTTCCCAAAATGTAAATGTCACTTCCACCCAGACGATCTCCTCTCTTTTGAGTCTTGGTTACTTGACTATGTTCCTCTCTCATGTCACCATGTACTGTCCCCTATCATAAAATTATAACGCTTGCCTTGGTTTTATTTGTCTTTCCCTCAAAACTGTTAACATTCTGACAGCAGGGGCCATGTACTTCCTGATTGATGTTTATCTCCAGGGCACACAGTAAGTACTCAATAATTATTTGTCAGATAAATAAATGAATGGGTCAGTCAAGCCACAATCGATATAGGAATTACAGATGCTTTCCCTTAATCTAATGATCTTCATGTCTCTACCTCATTCATTCTTTTCTGTCATTTGGCAATTATGTACTAAGCTTCAAGCATGTATATCAAAATCAGAATTAAATACTCAACATGTTCTGCTTATGAAAGCATATCTGGATATGAATTAATTAATTAAGTCATCAGTTATTGATGCTGAAATATTTATTCCCAATATACTATATAAATTACTTATATATTTTTTATACTCATCATAATAACACATCTTGTGCCACACCCCCCAACTAGAATATAAGCCATGAGGACAGGAGCTTTTGACTATTTTGTTCAGTGCTTTACCCTGAGTTCTTAGGATAGTCCTGGCACATACTAAGTACTCAATACATATTTGTTGCATGAGTGAAATAATTAATGAATATACAGTATAAAGAACTCTAGTTTACAGATGAAAGCCCCAAATTCAATCTTGGCTGAGAATCTCTGATAGTATCAACTACACAGTTTTGTGAGGGTTAAGATTATGTTTGTGAAAGCAAACTGGGAAACACTGACCAAGGGTAGAGCATTACCAGTAATATCGAATCAGGAAAATATCCTGTTATAATAATACCGATAAAATATAGCAGTAGTATTTATTGGTTTTCATTTCTGTTCTATGAGGCAGTGAATGAAAATTTGAATTAATTTTTGAAGCTAATCTGCCTGCTTCACCAACACACCAAGTGACTAGTACCAGACTGTTGCCAATCAATATGCTATAACTAGCTTTTTGTAAACAATGTGCAGTCTTTATATCAGTAATAGAAGGGAAGGAGATGCTCCTTACGTCATAACCACATACTGCATAACTGAGTCCAAAAGTGTATTTGTGGGTGAACTCCATTTCTGTGCTCCAAATAAGCACAAAGAAATGTTTGAAAGTAAGCTTTAATTCCAAATGAGAATATACGGGTTTCAGGTTTTAGCTAAACCTAGTAACAAATTTTGCACAGATCCAAATGACTGACTTCCTGTTCACTTCAAGTGAAAGAAGAATGTTTGCTCCAATTAAAGCTGAGAATGTATTTATAAGCACCATTTAGTTATAGAACAGGTCATCCTTCTGAGACACTTCTATAGATACTACTGTTTCCATCCATTGGTTTATCTCCATAATTCAAAGCATCTTGTTATATGCCAATTTGCTTATGCCTTGGTTAAGCTCTGTGGAGTAGTTAGTATGGTTAGATTTCTATGCAGAAATCTAGGCACAAAGACATTCCACTAGACAGCTGTCACACAGTGGTTAACAATAAGGGCCCTAGAATCAAATGGTCAGGGTTTTGTTCTGGTTTCTCCATTTAATTTGCTGTGTGGTCTTGAGCAACTTATTTAACCTCTCTAGGTTTTTTATTTTTTTATCTAAAAGTGATACTGACATTAGTTTTGCTGTGAAGGGCAAAGGAGGCAATCCTAGTAAAGTAGTTAGAATAATGCGTGGCACAAACTAAGTGCTCTTATTATGAAAAAACACTAGACTCAGAACAGAAAACAAAGAAGTCTTTGCTTTAAAGTAACTGCACAGTCCTTCTCCTACAGATGTAGATCCACAGGTATGACTGTTCATGTGTGTGACTGAGACAAATTCTTACTCAGAAAAGTCAAGTAAAAGGTAATTAAAGCCAACTGTCAATCACACAAGCTACTCTATATGAGACAGTTTAATAGCCTAAGGGTAAGCAATCACGTACTGAATATATTACTAAATACATTTTTAGAATAACAATAGTGCATATTATACAAGCTAAGCAAGTTAAAGAAAATTTACTGAAAGCTTTTTAAAAAAGATTGTATTTATTTATTAGAGATGGAGAGCGTATGCACAAGAAAGAGGGAGAGAGAGAGAGAGAGAGAGAGCAGAAGCAGGGGGAGAAGGAGAAGTAGACTCCCTGCGGAGCAGGGAGCTAGACTTGGGCTCAATCCCAGGACACTGGGATCATGACCTGAGCTGAAGGCAGATATTTAACTAAGTGAGCCACCCAGGCGCCCCTGAAAACTTAAATAGTAATATTGTACCTAAATATTTTCAGAAGAGGCATATGATAGGATACCTATACAGATTTCATAATATACCATCATATATTATTGAAGTGCCATCTGGCAGAGTTAATTGTTGTTGGAATGAGTAATGTGATACACAATTTCACCACATCTGACATGCAGTGAAGTCAGAATAGGTTGAACTTTACTAAGTGTAGTAGTGTCTATTGTACCAATACAGCAAGGAAACCTAGTTAAGGAAAATAATGTTGTATAGTTAGCAGCTGCAATAATTATTATTGAAAAATATATGAGTTGCCAGACAGCTGTTTGCCCTGTAGTGGTTAAAAGCCAGACTTCCTGGGTTTGAAACTCAGCCCTATCCATCACCAGCTATAGACCTAGGGCAAGTTACTTCACCTTTTTATACCTTACTTTCTTCATTTGAAAAATAGACACAATGATAGTACCCATCTCATGAAGCAGTTGTGAGATTTACATGAATAAATCCATGTGAAATGTTTAACATAGTGCCTGATACATGATAAATACTAAAAAAAATTAACAATGATCATTTTTTATAAAATTCTCTTTAAGTTCAGTGACATCATCTTCTATGTATGTTGATATTAAAAGGGAATGATGTAAGACTCTTCTCATCTTTTAAGATAGTTTAAGTAACACCTCCTCCAGGTTGAGTAGGAGTTAGCAGGCAAGCTGGTAGCAAAGTCACTGAGGAGAGAAGCAACATAATGAATGAAAAGAAAATGCAGGATTTGACCAGATCCAGGTTTTGGAAAGATACCTGTTAGCATGAGAGACTATGATTTAGGAGAGAAAAATACGGGTGGCAGGGAGCCCAGGTAAAATGCTAGTAGAATATGTCAGGCCAGAAATTATGAGGATCTATACCAGGGCACTGGCAATAAGAAGAGAAAAACACTGGTGAGCATGAAAATTTGCAAGGAGAGTATGGACAGGACTTAGCAATGAATAAGATATAGAATGCAAAGGAGAAGGAGAATTCAATATCAAGTCCTGAGAAGCAAATACCAAGAGTAATTCCAAAGGCATTTCAAGACCTTTAGGAGCCATAACAGAATTGCTAGCATTAGAATAGGGCCTTCCTAGGGGTTCCTTTCAAGAAGAGAGTACAATTGCATTTATTGTTAGTGTTTGTATTCTGGAATGCTTGCCAAATAAAACTGGTCACAGTAAAAGCCCAACATTAGTATAATCCATTTGGAAAATAATTTGACGGTATGCATAAAGAGGCATAAAACTGTTGATAATCAATCATATAACAATTTTACTTCCAATAATCTATTCCAGTGAGTTTAGTCAATAAGGGGATAAAAACCGTATACACAAAGACGTACTTTGGACATAGCTGATACCAAGGAAAATGTCTGTATAGCCTGAAAGACCTTTAGGAGACTAGTCATATTGTTTATCGATGTCATACAATGTTATACAGAAAATAAGAATTATAGATTGTAATAACTCCTGCTACTTTCCGAGTTTATTGTACTTTATACATAGTACACTATATACATTATTTCATTTAACTGTCATAATTCACAAGTAAGTACTATCATCCTCATTTTACAAACAACAAAATTAAGCTTCAGAGAAATTAAGAAAAATTCCCAAGGCCACCCAGCTCATGAGTGGCAAAGGGACTGCAGATGTTGCCGGTGTGTTAAGGGATAGGACCAGTTGTTGTGTTCCGGGCTGTAAGAAGTTCCCGGTCTCTGCTTCCACAGATGAAAAACAGCAGCACAAGGATTTAAGGTCAGGTCAGGTTCATCTAGACTACAAAGTCTGCGCTCTGAACGCCAGGCCTACCAAGTCGTGTTTAAAGAGGAAGAGATAAACATCATGCACAGTCTATGGTTTCAATTGTAAAATGTGCATGCCCAAAAGGTAAATAGAAGGATACAAGAGAAAACAGAACTATTGTGTTTTGTAAGTTTTAACAATTTCCTTAGGTTGCAATTTGGTTTACAAAGAAAGGACATTAAAAATAAGTGGATATTAGAGTTAGGAAAAAAACCTTTTATATTCTATTTTACATGCCCAAGTGTCTTGATGACATATCAAATTGTCAGTACATTTTTTAAAAAAATCAAAGAATAGTTATTCAATATCTACTACTTGCTTAAGAATAAATAAGAAATATTCTTTTAAGTACCTGTGAATTGATTGTAAAAGCAGAACAATGTAAAGCATGTGTTAGATGTCCCAATATAGTTTTATTATTATTAAAACCACTTGGATTCTATTGTGGGTTTTTCATGAACTTACATTATTTTTCACTAATTTGCTTATAATAGAGTATGCTTCTTTATTTCTCAATTAACTAAAATTCCAAGAATCAAAATTCTAAATTATCCAAATTATAGAATTCTCATTTTCTATGCTCCATTACTCAGCCTTTCCTCCAGGCTACATACTACACACATAAATAAACTTAATTGTCTGAAAAAGCTGATTCTTTGAAAAACCAGTATATAGAATAAAACAAGATATTAATTAGAAATATTATGTAAAAAAAAAACAAACAAAAAACTAAAGCCTTTATGAGGCATTAAAAGGTAGCATTTAAATGTCAGGATTCCAGGGCTTGGATCATAGCTTTTCCTCATAAGATCCTGATAAAACCACTCATCCTCTCCAATCACACATCTACACTTCCCTCATTAGTAAAGCTGGGAAGATAAAATTCCCTTTCTCCTAGAGATGTTGTAAAATTTAAATACATGTTGGTCATTAAAGTATTCCTGATAAATGAAAATATTAGCTGTTATTTTTAAATCTAGGATGCCTGGCATTTCTCTTCCCAATATAAGTTCTTAAATTTGTACAGTGCTCCCTAAATGCTCACTGCCATATATTCAGTTCTGAACTCAAATCAGGCAACCTCTGCTTGTAGATAGAAAATTTACAGTGGTGTTTGGCTAGCATTCAGTGCTTACAATGGAATGACTTAAAACTCAAAAGTTATGAAAATGATCAAGTGTTGTCAAAAAGTCAGCTTTTTTGAGAAAAAAATATTACTTTTTCTGTCTTCTTTTTCTTTTTTATTCTTTTGTTAGGAATAAAACATAATCCCTCTAAATTTTTTATTTTTGATTGCTTTCAAGTGATGTTCTTCTGTTCTTTTGAATCAGCAGATTTTATATAATGATTTAATTCCATTTAAAACTTTCATTAAATTGGAACATCCACTCCATTTTAAAGACTGAAGAGCTATGGTATGTGTGGGTTGGGGTGTGTGTGTGTGTGTGTGTGTGTGTGTGTGTGTGTGCATGCTGGTTTGTGTGTGTATTGTGTGTGTGAGGGAGGTGGGTGGGAGGAGAGAGAAGAGAATATGAAATAAGATAACCTGTACCACCTTATTGCAGCACGTGGCACAAAGTAATATAATTGCCTTCTTGCCTTTATTTCTCTAGACAATGAGGTGTTTAAGAGAAGATATTAAGTCCATCCCCAGCACTTGACATAATGCCTACACACAGGGAATATGGTTAGATTAACGTATTTTTAAATAAGTGTTTATAGGACAAGAAAGAGAAAAAAATAAAAGGGGAAATAAAAGGAGGACTGACAACACAAAGATATGAGGAAAGTTTGTGTATTATTGAGGTAAGATGGTAGATTAAACTTAAAGAAATAGATGGAATGAATTTGTTAATGCCTTTTTAGTAAAAATAAAAATGTCCAGTCCTTGCTTTATCTAGTTTTTGTTTATTCTAATTGGATGAAGAAATGGACAGTTAAGTACCCACTTGATCATCAATCCTGGATCACAGATTTCTGGTGAAATTCCAGATAATATAGAAAAATATAGAATATTTATCTTTGTGATACTGGGTTATGAAAAACTGTGAAATCAGAGGTAGTTGTCAAAATACTAAAGATCAGATTTATAAATGTCCATAGAGTAAATCCACCATGGAAGGTATTGTTTTTATTATGCTTTTCTATAGGGAGATTATTTGAGGATCATATGGCTTTACTTCAAAGCATGTATGATTTATGTTTGCTGGGCAGAGAGATTTTTCCTCTTGACATCTATGAGAAAACCACTGTTCTGCCAAATAGGTCTTAACCCTAACCTTTTTATGTGGCAGCAAAATAAAATGTTCCCAACATTAGATATTGGTGTGAACAAATAGACTAAAACACGTAAAGTGGTCGCCCACGTTAATCGAACACCCTACTTTTTTTTTTTTTTTTTGTCATTGATTATCACTGTTTTTGGTTCTGCCTATTTTGAGGAAATCTTTGGAAAATTCCAAGGAATAAACTAAAGGAAGTTCTATAACTACTGAGCACAGCATCTCCCTCTGGTATGCTATCCAGAATCAAAGATCAAAGATTATATCCCGCTGTTTTCATAGGATATTTTAGAGTTTATTTTCCATTTCAATTAATCATTATCATCCTCATCTAATGAAAATTAAACTTTAATTTATGTATTGCTAAGGTTTTCTACATTTAAGCAAAATACCTATAGTTTCAAACCACCACTTCTTAGCATAACAATAGTTATAAATGATTATCTATATTTTATTGCATTTTATATTTTAAAAAGTTTTCATATTTATTTTCTCTCATTCACTACATCTCTGTAAGAGTAACAGAAAGCAAAGAGATTCAATTTCTACAAAAATCATATCTTTTATGTATTTTTTATATCTGTAACTCATATTGATATTAAGCCAGGACTACAGAGCTGCCTAGAACTCCACAAGCTAAGAGCTGAACAGCTCATCTGTGGCAGATGCAACGAGGCCATGGTTGGCATTGTCAGGATTAACTGGACACACCATCAAGTTAGAAAACTGGAACATGATATCTACTACCTCCTAAATGCTCCAAAGACATAACTTCACATGATATTCCAGTCAATTCTATATTAGTTTATCACTTGTCGTGGTAGTGACTTCTAGAAAAAGATTTCCAATTCCCATTGTTGCTGACAATCTGGGGGGGGTAAAATAGGCTTCTTTTGTGCAAAATACCATATTGTCTTAAGCTTCTGTAAAGGTTGCAAAAGTCCACCACAGCTGGCTGATAAAGCAATTATTAGATGCCACACATCATTGTTAATGTTATTAGACTTTACTAATTCTGATCACTGGTTAGTTCTGTTAGGAGCTATGGAAGAATACAAGATGAAAGAAAGATTAGAGAACTAAATTTATTGAGCACTGACTACATGCTAGGAATTAACTGGGTGCTCTATGTATATTACCATATTTAATATTCATAGTAACTTGATAAGATAGATATTATTAGTCCCAGCTTGTAGATGAAGAAATCAAGTATTGCTTTTGTCTTCAATTTCTACTTTAGTTGGGGATACAGAACAAACAGAACAAACAAATTTGTTACCTTATTTGGGGGGGAATTTTAGGATATAACTGGTAGTTTATTTTAAAGAAACAGTGGAAGCTCTAAATTGCACAGACTACCAATATCATGGCCATATAATATTTGGAGATATTTAATGGATAATACTCTTTCCTACATTTTCTTTCTATACATCCTGTGTCCCCTGCAACTGTGGAGCCACCGGCCTTCATTGTAGGGGGAGAGGATGAATATGGTGGAAAATAAAGAAGTTACTGCTCACTCTAAAATTTCAAAATAGAGTTTTTAAAGCCCTTATCTGGCACAATAGTCAGAAAGCCAAATACTTGTTGAGATAAAGGTTTTTCTTGGAATTTCAAAAGCTGGACATTAAGTATCAAGGATAAGCTAGGAGAAATGGCAAAACTTGTTAACTGTCAGCCATAGAATACTAATAGTATTTGATCACTTAATATCTGACTTCCTACCGCAAAGGAAACAGGCACTTTATCATATAAGAAGAGAGAATGACTCAAAGTGAACAAAACTAGAGTGTGGATACCACGGGTGGCTCATGATCAACCCATTATTAGGACTAAAATCTCAGGTGGATATGACAGAAATATCCAAATAGCTTTAATGGCATCTCTTCAGGGCTTGTGCTTCTCTTACCAAAAATATAACCCTAAAAGTCTAAAAGCTTCTTAAAACACCCCAAATCTACAATTGGTATCTGAGCAAAAAAACTGAAGGGACCTCTACAGACATGGGGCCAAGGAATTCATGGAGTTCTTCATACTCCACAGTTCTTTGTGAAAGTTTCTGACCTAAAAGTCTCTGAGGTGAGCATGAAGTGCTGAAAGGATGGATGTATCTGTAGAGAAGGAGAGCTGAGATAAGGAGAACATAAAATGCAGACACCCGAGAGATTAGTGGCCCAGGAGGGATATACAGAAATGTTAAAGGCAACAGTAGTGACAACAGTTAACCCAGCGGTTGGATACCTCAGCTCAGCAGAGACTAGAGAGACACACACACTCTTTTAACGCACATACACATGCATGCACACCACCAGCAGCAGGCAAAAAAAGGAAAGAAGAATATACTATTTTAGACAAAAAGTGACTTGATAAATTTGTCAAGGAAATATAAATTTAACAAATACAAAATAAGACCTTGTGAGATGCTTTGACATAAGATGTAAGTAGATTTTAAGAGTTATGTTTTGGCACATCAGAGTTTGTGACTGTGACTAAAATTTTAAACCTACCAAAATATTAAATTAAAAACATCTAGTCTTTAATAGTTTACAAATCATTTTAATATATTTACCTTATTTGATTCTTACGGCCAAATGGTGAGGTAGATATTAATATTTTTGTTTTCTTTACACAGATGAAAAAACCAACCCTTGGAAAAATTATGCAGCCTGCTCCAAACTAGTAATTCCTAGTTATAACTTGGTAAAGCTAGAACCCAAATCCAGGTTTTACAATGATAAAGCTCATACTTTCTCCACTATTCTATATTGGTTTTATTTTACTTAATGTTGATATACTCAATGTAGAAAACTAAATGCTTAGTATATTCTTTCATCTGCACCTAATAACAAGAAGAAAAATACAATTTAGAATATAGACCTGATCACATTATGCCTGAAGTAATTAGTAATATGTATATACAGGTTAGCTGTCAAATTCTTATCAAGTTCATTTATTTTTTTTTTTACTGTCTATTTATTCCTCAAAATTTATTGAATGGGTACTGTGTGCTAAGTAAGAGCTGGGTGTACAAAAAAGAATTAGATGCTAGTTCTGATATCATAATTCCCTTCCTAGTGGAAAAGAAACACAAACAATTAAAATACAACAGAATTAATGTTTTGATAGGAGATATACGCAAATTACTTTCACAACACAGAGGGAAAGCCACTAATTTTCTCTGGAATGCTAGAAGGAGAAAGGTTATAGAAAGCCTTCACGGAGAAAGTGACATTTGGAACTAGAATGTAAAAAACAGGTAGAAGTTTGCCAGTATTTCTGGCAGATACCATGCTTGGGGCAAAGCAGGGTACATTTCTGCAGCTTCTAGTAGCTCAAAAAGGCCAGAATATTAAAGACACATGGGAGGAGAGTTAGAACAGAAGTCACCGTGTGTATATGCAATCCACATCAAGGAGTTTGAGCACAGGGAATCAGGGACAGTTTTTAATCAGAACTGTCCTAAGTAGACCTCCATATTTCACAGTCTCAAGGCTAGCCCCACCGAGGTTGGAACGGAGGAAGAACAGTACAGAGGAAGTCAGGGGCCAATGCAGTAGGGCACAGGAGATCTAAAGAGGCCCTGAACTAGGAGAGCAGTAGTGGAACCAATGAGGGGAAGGGAACTTGAAAATTATTTAGGGATTAGAAATCATAAAATGGAAAGATAAAGCATATGTTGATAAGGGAGGGAAGAAGTAAGGGATGTCAAGTTTGGGTGACTGAGGAAGCAATAGGAACAACTAAAGAGAAGTGATTTAATAAAGAAGACATTTTCTATCAGTAAAGTACTCTAGGATATTATACCATATTTTAACACATGCAAACTTAAAAATATTCCAGACAATAGACATCTAGGTATACAAACATATGCAATATATTCCTTCAGGTAAACAGATTAAAGGCAAGAAAATAATACCAACTACAAATGACATTATTTAGATACTATTGTGGAGAGAGCATGAAAATGTTAAGAGTTACCAGAATCACTCGCTTTCCATTTTATTCCTCTGAATTCCGAAAACAGCAAATCCAAGGTTTAACAGTGAATGGGATTTTTTAGGATCTTAGATTTTATTGTTTAGCAATGGACAAAGGACTGTATTTTAGAGAACTACAGAACAAGTATTTACGCAATGTGCATGAAAGCCTTAAGTGACACTTGAAATGCCAAGAACAACATTAGGTAAAAATTTCTTCTTTACTCTAATAGTTTGATGAAAAACAATCTACATTGGCATCTAATAAACTGAAAAGACTTGTTTTTCAATTACTGTAAAAAATATAAAACATTTGTCAAGACTCATTGGGATTATTTTAAGTTAATGGCATGCATTATGTCCTCTAATCCTCCCCGAATACACTATCAGAACAGGATTACTTTGCATATTTTTCACATCAGAAATGGTGTCTCAGAGAGACTAATCTGTCCACTGCCTCATAGCCGGGAGAAGCAACACTAGAGCCTGTTCCAGGCCAGCTGAAGCTGAAAGCCTTGCTTCTGACCACAAAATCTACACAATCTCTCTTCTCATTTTGTCTTCATAATCAATAGAATCTGCATTTCACTCTGACCTTGAGCAATTCGCTGGTACTTTTAGGGAAAGTATGTACTCAATAAAGCAAGAGGTATGAGAACTAGCATTTATTAAGCCTTGACTAGCAGTGCTGGGCTCTTCACTTGTTGCTCTGTATCCATTATCCTATGTAACTTTAAAACACCCTTATGAGGAAACTTATAACTATTATTGCAGTTGTTCCCATTTGAAAGAGAGGGAAACAAAATCAGAGGGGAATGAAGAAAGCTTTGGATCCACAAAGCTCACAGCTCACTGGTAGAGTAGAATGGGTAGACCCACCTGACTGCACAGCCATTGTCCCGCACACTCCTCACGATGTCTCCTTGGGGGGACGTACACAAGGTCTCTTTGGAGACTCAGCTCAGTTTAAACAGAGTGCAGTATTTGTATAAAGAAGGAGCAGAGAATAAGTTTGAGAAACTTGTAAGTGGAATCTGAAGGCTTGTGAGCTTCAATTTAAGAAGTTAAGACTTTTTATAAGCAGTGGGAAACTACCGGAGATCTCCCAAGGAGAGTTAATTTTGCAAAGAAGGCATTCACAAAGATTCATTTGATGGGTGGGTGAGGGAGACTAAAGTCAGAATGACCAATTACAATAATACATTAAATTCTTACACATAAGGAAGTAGGTAGACAGAACAACAACAACAAAAACAACTTCTGAGTGTGTCAATATTTTAAACTGACAAAAACTTTCATTTATTTTGGAATTTTGGTTTATCACCTAATATAACGGGAGACAGTAAGCCTGGCTGAGTGTCAGATCAGCTCTAGAACCTCCGCTACACAATAGCAGATTTAAATCCACAATCACCCTCCATTCTCTACAAATTCATATAAGAATTCACAATCCTTCCATTGTAAGAATCATTTTTGCGAGCAAAAATTTTCATCGAGTTGACATTAACCATATTTGTGGTATAAAGGAACCAAAGACATTATCTCATAAAATATATAAGATAAACAACGAAACAGTTTGCTAATTAAAAATTTTAGAGGGATGTATTTCCTGGTAATAGCTCATATATTCTTTCTGAATTCCCCGGTGGCTGGCTATATCATTCCGACAAGGTCAGTGGCGCTCATTTAACCGGCTGCAAGTGCTTTATCACATATTGTACTTCTAAGAAATGTTTATTACTGTGATGGCTTACAACTTATCCCTGACGTCTGCAGCCTCTTTCAAAGCTTCCCTTTTTATCTTTATGGTGCAAATGAGTAGCAGCATCATAGATACTTCCATATGTGATGGGCATCATTTTTATAACAGTGACTTCATTTATAAATATATATATATATATTATGCACAAGATATAGACTATCATCTTTTCAAAAGCTTTATATTTCATCTAGTCTGAACTATACAAGTGGTAAATATACCCGTGGGGGAAAAAAAGGATTAAAAGATTGTACAACATGAAATTTTCCTTATGTAAAAAACTTTCTTTTAACTCTCTAGCTTTTCAACAAGAAACAAAAAGTACTTTTTAATTTTTATCCCAAAAGAAATGACAAATCAATAAATTATTTTCAATGGGGAGGAGATAAGGAAATGTGATTTGCATGTCCAAAATATCACTAAAACAGTAGTGTGCTAGGATTAGTAAATTATGATGTAAAGAATTTAAAATAATTTTCCTAAGGTTGCCTAGCAAGGAAGTAACAGAAGAAACTTTAAACCCGTATATTTGTTCTGCCTGCAATTCAACTATGCACATCACTAAACCACAGATGCCAGCAAAATTAAATTCTGGCAGATATTTGATAAAATAAAAATTTCAAGTCCAGGGTGGCAGAAGGTAAGAGAATATTATAGGCTAGTCAACAAAGGTAATAAGAATTCCATGTCTTCTAAGATAGAAGACCCCCAAAAGACTCTTAAATATTTTTGTCATATGTGATAACAGGAAAGGAAATTCGAGGAAATAATCATTCTGTTTACCTTTGCCTCTGAAGCTCTTTTTTGCTGATCAGCCTGGAGTCCACTTTCACAAAAACTGAAACCTGCCTCAATGGGATATTTAGGATGAGAGAAGTCATCCCAAGGCCTGACAAGTACAAAAAACCAAAACCATCCTAATGATCTGTATTCAGCAAAATGAGTCTTTTCATCTGCCACAGATTATCCTGGAGTAGTGTTTTCTCTACCATTTTGCTTATTTAGCTGGGCCAGAAGATATTCATTAAGAGGCAGAACTGGCAGTCCCAAATACCTTTCTGTCTTGAAGAAGCCTTGAATACACACTGATAATCGGTGTGATAAAGTGAAACCCTCATGAAAGTTTTTGTGTGGATAATATCACCCTCTGACAATCGAAGAAAAAAAAATGAAGAGCTAATGCAACAACCCTATTTATACTCGTTGAACAATTCAAATGACTTTGCTTAACTCTAAATCTGTTGGAAATCTGTAGCTGAAATTAAATAATGCCTACATTTTCTTGTAATTTCCTCATTTGGGGGTAAAGTATTTTTTCTGTTAAAAAAGGAAGTGAGAAATTATAAAATAATTATACTTTGGCATGATAATTCTTGAATATAAAACATAGCAATTTTCAAGCACAGCAGTCTTACTTGTCTTTTATGCATTGGGGTTGTTTGTGCTATTTCATTTGCTAAAAGAGTTCCACAATTACTGAAGTGTTTGAAAACCATTCATCTAGTGGAGATTGTGTTACCATCGAAAGCAGGAGTCCAAGTGGTTTCAAAAGAACACCAAAGGAAGTTAAACATCAATGATTTAAACTGTTTACATACTCTCAATTTTAATGATTCCACCTGTTAATACAACAAAACAAAAACTAAGAGTTTCTTTGTGAAAAGATGGTTCATGAAATAATGGTTATAATTCAAAGGCCTAGCTAAAGTAGACATGAACAAAAATAAAATATATAAGGTTTGAACATTAAAGGGAATTTCAGATTATAGCTTTATCAACTGACAGTTATCTTGAAAATTCCAAAGTATATCCATTCTTAAAATCTAAATCACTCCACAGGTCCTCCAGGTTTTCATTAAAAAATAAAATTTTATTTCATAACTAAGCCTCAGTACTTTAAAAGAAATTCTGTTTCCCCAAGCTAAAACTGAATTACTATTAATCTAAATTTCAAGGTGAATGTTACTTTTTTTCCAAGGGCCCCATGCTAGGAAAATAGCTGTGCTAGGGAAATAGAAGGGCACTGCAAAAGTAATTTATTTGAGAAATTTATAAAATACATTTCAACTCAATCAAAGAAAAAAAAAACCCAAAATATATTTACAAGTACTGCTGTATTAAATAGATCCGCATGCTGGCCAGGATAAAAAAACAACAACAACGAAAACAAACAAACAAAAAACAAAGAAGAGAGAGACTAGAGAACTCACAGTTGACATCCATGGCTGCTATTATCTTTGGTGCCAGTCCACTTGAAGACAATTATGTTAAGGTAGGAAAACTCAGAGTATAAGTGCTTAGAACACTACAAAGGTAGGCAATGATTTGAAAAGAGTCGGAGTTCCTAATGGCATCACTGAGCCTTAATACTGGTGTGGATGTTTATCCATCTATTCTCTTGCCATGCCACTCTTGATTATGTAACTTGCTGCGGCTGATGGAATGTGAATGGACACAAAATATGCTGTATGTGAGTAGAAGCATTCATTGAATTTGATGGGACAGTATGGCCTCTTGTTCCTGCCCTCTTCCAGGGGAACAACACATCCCAGGTACAGACTACTCCTTCATCCTGGATGCTGGGGGTTAGAAAACTGGGTGAACATGGCCAAGCAGAATTTTGGCTAGCCTGCACATCTGGCAAGTGAGAAATAAATCTCTGTGGTTGTAAGCCACTGAGATGTTTTGGGATTGTTACTTCCCACTGCAAATGCTAACTGGAAGGAGTAAAATCACTATCTTACTCAATTAAGCCACTAAGTGTTGGTTACTTGCAGCTGAACACATTCCTAAAGCACATATCCATAACATGTACATGAATGAATGATTATCACTTTACTTATATAAGCACTCTCTGGGCAGCAACTTACAGTGTGTCCTAACTGACAAAGCTTAGTGCCAGGAAATTATAAAGGTGGAGGCCTCTAGGAAAGGGACCACACAAAGAGGATAACTTGCAAATGTGTGTGGCCTTGCCCAGAGAAGTCCACAATATGGATACCTGGGTAGCTACGGAGCTACAAGGAGCTACAAAGTACTTGAGATGAGTTGTTTAAACAAATGCTCCCAATGGGTAACACCCTTCTGCTCATCTTGGGAAAGCAAATATAGAAGGACCAGGAGTAGGTTGTTCTTTTCAAACTTTAAAGCATAATGGATAAAGATGGAAGAAACTAGTATTCAGAAGGGAAGAGTATACATTGTTATTTTCTTTTCATGCCAAAGAATAATTAGAAGAAAACTATGATAGCAATACAAGGTGAGTCATTCTAACGCATACTCAATAAGCATTTATTTGAAAACGTTTGTTTTCTTAAAAAGAAGCTTTAATTATTTTCCCCACAAAAGTATTCACTACATTTCCGGTAACTTTATATAGGGATTTTTAGTTTTATAAATTGATGCTCTGATTCGTGTTTCCTCAAAGTAGCAGCCAGTTATTCAGTTTCCTTCATATTAGTGTCAATATTCTAGTTATACTTGACTAGATTAGCTCCCTCTCTAGGTTTCCCCAGATAAGAAATTGTACCTGCAGGTATCCAGTTGTTCCTGTCAGAAATCTTACAATAAGTCTTGATACTACACTTTTACTCACTAGCCGTCTCCCAATATCAATTCAGCAATGAATCCAATAGGTTGTACAAAGCACATCTCAGCTCTATCCACCTTTTTCATTTCCACTACCATAATCCTAGCCCAAGACACCTTAAGGTCTTGTCCAACCTAGTGTAAACATCTCCTAATTTATAAAGCCCTACTCCCACTCTGGCCTTCTAATGCATTGTAAACAGAGCAGCACAAATGATCACTTAAAAATATAATCAGCTCATACCACTCTTCCACTTAAAAATGCTTAATGACTTCACATAGGATGTATAATAAAAATCTTACATTTTTAACCTGGTCAATAAATTCCGAAATGATCTGGCTCACACCTGTCTCATATTATGCCAATCTTCTTCTGATCCCTAATATCCAGCCACACCAGCCTCTTTCCAATCACTCTGCCCTCCAGCACACCATCTTCTCCTGACTTAAAGTCTTTGCATATGCCATTTGCCTGGCCTAAAATTCTCTTGCTTCCTCCCTTTGCCTGGCTGATTTCTATCATCTTAGAGGTCTCATTTAAATAGCTCCTCAGAGATGCTACTTCTGGTCAGACCCTTATTATACTCATTCTCAGTACCTTGGTGTTATCCTTCTCAGTTCTTATTGTAACTTGAAATTATTATATCTCTAGAATGATTATTTAATGTCTGCTTACCCTATTAGTGCCATGGAGACAGGGGTCACATTTGTAATCAGCCTTGCCTAGGACAGGCTCTGGCACAGAATAAGAGCACAATAAATATTTAGAATGAATGAATGAATTAATACATAAACTTGAATAAAATTTATTAAATGGAGAAAAGTTTGCAGATTCCAATAGATACAGTAGATTTTTTATTATAAATATTGTCCCAACCATCTACAGAATGGGAAAATATATATCAAATACAAAAAGATTTCACTTGTTTACAAATCAGAGGAGCTGTTACTGCATTGTACAAGAACAGTACCAAGTTCTTAGACTTCTGGTGTATCAAAATATGAGTGTATACTAAATTACAAATTGAGAAAGTCAAAGTACTTGAAACCTTAAAATTTTCTCAAGTAGATTGATCTTTGTATTTTTCAAAAATAACTTTGTTAATTATTAAAATTTTAATCAATCATTAAATAGAATACATTTTAGTATTAAAATGTAAATAGAGACATGTTCAAATAATGTCCTGTAATTGTGACCTCATGAACTGAGCATCAGGATTGCACTTTCACTAGAATTTCACTCAGTGAACAAGTGAAAGGCTAGGCTAGGTTATCTTCAATAATAAACAATAACCCCATTCCCAAAATCTTAACACAATACTTTATTTCCTGCTCATGTTACATATTGAATACATGTGTGCAGGGATGACTTATTTAATGTTGTTGTTCAGGGACCATGCTGATGGAGGGTCCATCATGACACACGTCTCTATAATTGCTACATCAGGGGAAAAGCAAAGAGTGTACTAGGTCATAAATATTTCTATTCAAGAGACACTCCTCATTTTTGCTCCTATTGCATTGGCCAAAGTAAGTCATTTACCATGCCTCACATTGAAGATGAACTGGGAAGTATACTCCTATGATGTTGGGGTGCCTGGATAGCTCAGATAGTAAGCGTCTCCTTTGGCTCAGATCATGATCCCAGGGTCCTGGGATTGTCCCCCCCTGTCCGGCTCCCTGCTCCTTTGGGAGCCTGCTTCTCCCTCTACCTGCTGCTCGCCCTGCTTCTGCATTCTCTCTCTCTCTCTGACAAATAAATAAATAAAATCTTTTTTTTTTAATTTTATGATGTTCTTAGAAAGGAAAGAGAAGAAGAAAACGAAGGGACTACTAATGGCTACAAGAGTCACTTAGAAGCATTCAGAAGCGTAAGTGAAACCATTCATTCGTACAACATGCATTTTTTTCCTGCACTATGCTGTGAGCTATTTTGCTAGGGATAAAAAAAAAAAAAAATCAAGCAAGCCACTATATATGTGCCAGTTTTGGAGACAGTTATTCAAGCAAACAATTATTTAACAATGCTAGGAATGACACATATTCACATATTGAATTATCCTGAAATGACCAAGTACGCACAAATCACACAATTTTTTAAAAAGGGGATCATTTTTAAAAGGTTAATCAAGGAACTCTAAAGTTTCATTAAACTACATTAACATTCTATACATTTTTCATTCAAACAAGCACTCTAAAAAGAACTTATCAACTTTACAGTGATCTTTACTCAGTTTAAGGGTAAATTTCTAACTTGACTGAGATCCAGAAGAGACTGCAAAATGCTTCAAGTAGTCTTCAAGAAGCATCATAGAGTTTTTAACTTTCCTTATCAGTGCAAATACCAGAAGTTATCATATTAGTTTTTATAAAGTGAACATCAGACTGTAATTCTTGACTCCCAATAAAATATTCTATCTTCTATACTCAATATACACTATTTTGCCCATGGTTACACAATAATATTAAAAATATTAAATGACATTTAAGACAAAATATTCATCCATATTCTCCAAATCTAAGTTCAACTTTCTTTTTTCTGCATTCCTATCTATTTTTCACACATGATCATAAAAAGAAATTCTATCAGGAAAAAGAGGAAGAAGATAAAGAACACATTACATTCTTAAAATTATGGATAATTTTATACATGCAAAGAAGACATGTACCCTCGAGGTTTGGGGCTGTCCTGGCCACATGCAGAGCCAAAATGAGTGACAAGTGCATCCTCACGACTGATCGCAGACAGTGATGTATTATTCTGTTAGTAGTCACTGTTATACCATGTCTTCAGGGCTGAATTTATGTTAATTCTTAAATATTAGAGAAAGTATATACCTTATAACTGCTACAGAAGACAAGTTCCAGGTACTCTTTGTAGATCCCACCCTAATATACCTGCTGACCCAGGAACTAAGAGCTTGACATATATACAATTATATTTAGGAAAAACAGACATTAAACACTGTTTATACAAACCTTGTTCTAACTTTTTTATTCACCAGTGCATTTTAGACTTTAAGATAAATGATTCTCAATTACCCATTGTCTTCCTAGTTTTTCCAGCATACTTTCATAAATGAGCATGCACCCTATCTCAGTACAGAATGTGATCCTATTAATCCACATATTTATTAACTATTAATAAAGCTTATTTTCTTTACAATTTTTACATAGAAAATGGATGTGCACTGCAGTTCTAGTAGTTTCTTCCTGTTTCAAAGTATAAAAATACATCACCTTTGCACCTCTCCTCCTTTGTTCATATCCTACTTCAGTGTCTGCTGTGTTTGAGTTTCAGCAGCTTGCTTAGCAGCTAAGCAAACCTTAGGTATGTTGAGGTAGAAAAAGCAAGAAAGCAGGCAAGTAACCAAGCAAGGAAGCAAACACAAACACCCATACTCCTTATATTACATGTCTAAATAACATCTCTTTAAATGAATTAGAGAGTTGGAAAAATAAAACGGTGTTATTACAGAGGTAATTCAAATCCTCGACTGGCGAAGGCTGACATCTTATCTTTAACACCGAGTTTTAGGACATTCAGATTTTGTCATGTAAAATGGTGTGTGGGATTATATTCACAGATACAGAAATATGTTCCGTTCTATCACACCCACGAGTCCCAGAACAGTACACTGAAAGCTGGCATGAATAAGAACCATTCTACAAATGAAAAGCATAGCTAATGTGCTGATATGTAATGCACTAATTTAGTCATCATGGTTTTTCTTCAATTTTAAACATCATTGCTGCACTAAAAAGTTCTAATTTGCCTTTTAAAAAGGATTCTTAGATCTAACTATGTAGGTATGTCTTGTTAAATCAATACTTTTGTTTGTAAATATTTCTATATGCCATTGCTTATAATTATAAACCAAAGGCATATTTTAAGAGATGTACATCATAATTTCAAAAGTGCTTTATTATTGCTGCAAATATGTCTTGGCCATCAGTTAAGAAAACATCCTGCCCTAAGTTTCCCAGTAACCAAACTTCTTGATAAAGTAGACTCGGAATTTTAGCACTGGAAAAAACATTAAGTGAGAAACATTTATTTCAAATTTGTTTCATGAAAGAGAGAATTAAGCCATAAGAGATATACAAACAGCTATTTAGCAGTAAGAGGGAACTTGTTATTTCAAAGGACCCTTCAAAATGTAATTTTTTAATGCAAAAAAACTCACAGAAATGAATATGTTTCACAAATTCCAACTATATCACATTTTGTTTTCTTGATTAAAATGTCTTCCTGATCAAATTCTAAGGCAATATTGTGTAGAAGGGACTAACCTCACTTTATTTATTTTTTTAAATTTATTTATTTGACAGAGAGACACAGCCAGAGATAGAGGGAACACAAGCAAGGGGAGCGGGAGAGGAAGAAGCAGGCTCCCAGTGGAGGAGCCTGACTCGGGGCTCCATCCCAGAACGCAGGGATCATGCCCTGAGCCGAAGGCAGACGCTTAATGACTGATCCACCCAGGTGCCCCGCCTAACTTCACTTTAAATCATTCTTGTTTTTTGGTAAGAAATGTCAGTGATTGATCCATAACGAAATTAGCACATGTAGAAAATAATTCATTTATGTAAAATGAATTACACGTTTCTCCATCATCCAACACTAATTTAGTTGGTACCATACTAAAAAGATCAAGAATTTAGAAGAACATTTTAACTTTCATTAAAAAGGATATAGTGTCCAAATTTAGAATGCTTTAATATGAGTGAAATTAATTTCATATTTCTTAAATAAAGGTATCTTTAAAAAATAAAATAGCTAATAGATGTTAAATTTATAGTATTAAACTGCCTAGACAGTCAAATTAAAATGGAAAGATAAGATGATCGTCCAAAAAACTTAGGCCATAATTCAGGCCAAAAATGACATGAGAAATAGATGTATTTTGGATGGAGTCATCATATTGGTTGGTTTCATTAACTGGGCTTATTGGATTAAGCTTCTTTTCCCTATTTCCCTTTTCTCAAATGTAAAGGACTCCAATTGTTCCAGGAGTATGGTTTTACCGGCAGAAATTGGGAGCCAAGAGATCTGGTTCTATTTCTATTTCTATTTCTCTCACTAACAGCTATGTGCCCTTGAGCAAGAAAACAAATTTAGCAGGGCTCAGTTTCCTCTTCTGTAAAATAATACCCCCTAGAGCCCTTGCCATCTCTAAAGTGTTATGAACTCATGAAATAAGAAGATTATAGCTCTGTGTGTGTGTCTGAACGTGTGTATTGCAAATGGAGCAATTATAGCTGTATGTGTATGTGTGTGGTATGCCCGATGTTCAATATGGTATTACCCTAAGGACATTGCTAATATTTAACAATCACTCAAAGTTTAAATAGGTATTTGATTTAATTACAATAGCTTTTATAATTGTCTTAAGAAATTAATCACACTTGAAGTAAGGAAGAAAATTTTTTCGTGTCTTGAATTACACTGACTCAGAATAACACCAGAGTAAATATCCAATGTGGTATCAGTATGTATTCTGAGGGGCGACTACATTCCACATGACTCTGTGAGATGCCCATTTGTGGTAAGAGCTACAATGTTGAATACATTAGCTGCAGAATACTCAAGGAGCTACTACTCGAGAAATCTAATTATTTGCACCTTTAAATAATTTTAGTTGCACCATTTATGTCACCTTAATTCTTTAAATTTAGCTGACACATTTTAGGTTTGTGTCCATTGCTCACCTTTTTGGTGCAACAAATGTCTTCATAACACTTAGGCACTATCTCAGGAAAGTTCATTTCTTGCCTTTCCTTCTATTAACAAAAAATTTGAAAATGCAGCCAGACATCTATAAAATATTTTGTCACTACACAAAAGTATCTTTATCTCTTTCAATATAATAGTTTAAAAACCTGTAATTTTTCTTCTTGGTGAGTTAAGTAAGCCAAACAGCTCATTTTCAAATGTTTTTCTCACCGTTTCCTCTGCGAGGACTGTATTTCACAGTACCGCCTTCCTCTCACCCTATGAAAATTTCCCAATGGTACTGATAGTACTTAAACTACCAGTATTTTTCTTTTCAGGTCAGCTACCTCTTTTCTATAATTGAATTGAAACCTATAATGTCTCACGTGTTTACCTCTTGGATAACACAAAATTCAATTCTCTCCAAATGAACTCACACACACACACACACACACACACGCATTCTACAATTCCCTTGTTCTTAACAAATTTGTTATGCTACTACTTTGGGCACGATATCACTATCTTTTGATGTTAAATACGCTCTCAATCTTACTGAACTTCAGGAAGAGCAAAAATACCCTGGCACAACTGAAGAAACAGCATCTTTAAGAAACCAATTAAATGAGTTCCTTTTAACAATGTAAGCATTTACTCCACTGTTAAAATATTTAAACAGATCATGTCAATGCTAATATAAATTTCAGTACTTCATCTGTGGTAACTGCAACTGCCTTCTTGTGTATTAAAGTAAAATAATAATTTTGTATAGATTTTAAGTAATTTATCAAGCAGTGAACAATGTAATGAAAATGATTATATGCAGGAAATCCTTTGGGTTATTAAATTTATTTAATATTTTTCCATGTGTCATTGAATAACAAATGATAACTTTCTGTTATGGTTAATAATTTAAATAGCACATATGATACCTCTCCAGGGGCTTATATATCAAATATATCATCATAGTTTCAAAGTAGAAATGACAGCTCTTGACTCAAAACTTGCTTTATTGAAAATCTCCTTAATGTACATTTATATGACAGATTCTAATAGCTTATTAAATGTTTCTGTCATGAATTAATTACCAGGAAGATAAGCAGCAGTATCACCTGTACCATATTAAATTGTGGTCACAAATGTAATATAGTGCATTATTGCCAAATATGTTAATAACTCTGAAAAGCTGTTTCAAAATATTAATTTTTCTTTATTCATTAGGAAATAATTCTTTTATCTACAGATTTCAGTCATTTAACAAGTGTTAATTTATGTCTATAAGGGAGAGAGCACAGTATGAAGAAAAAGGTATAGAAGCCAAATCTGGGTTTAAAGCTTTATCCCTTTTTACCTGTGTGATGTGGACTTGTGTGACGTGGACTTGTCATTTCTGTCATTGAACCTTAATTTTCTAATCTTTCAAATGGTGACAATAATGCTTCTTAGAAGACTATTTTGAAGTAAAGTATCTGAATCACAATAGGTGTTTAATACTTGGTAGCCGCTACTATAATTATGATTATAGTTCATGCACTATGGTAAGGGAAGTAAGATGACAATGGATGGCTTCTGATCACAAAAGCTCATGGATTTCTGAGCATAAACACTTAATTCCAAGATAGGAAATAGATATGTTAAACTATTTCAATGGCAAACCTTAAAAATATACTATGCCATCATGATATGCAATCCCCCACACACAGGTTATTACAGAAAAACTGATCTGTATCAAAAAGTTTATGTCCCACTCCTCTAAAGTATCCAAATCACTTTTCATGCACCACTTTGTCTTATTATTTGCTATGCACTAGAATTAAAAACTAGCAATTATTACTACCTCCATTTTATAGCATTTAAAGAGGCTAATTATATTACCAAAGATCACATGTTAATTCTGGAAGTAAGAAAACTAGTTTTCCAAGGTTTTCTTACTCCTCTTTCACTACTTCAGGATAATTCACTAGAGTATTTTCTATAAAACATGA
The DNA here is from genome assembly GCF_017311325.1 of Ursus maritimus. NCBI lineage: Eukaryota > Metazoa > Chordata > Mammalia > Carnivora > Ursidae > Ursus > Ursus maritimus. The sequence continues at coordinate 47,353,516 of NW_024423564.1, forward strand.
CTATCGGGGTGCCTGGGTGGTTCGGTCGGTTAAGCGGCTGCCTTCGGCTCAGGTCATGATCCCAGGGTCCTGGGATCTAGCCCCACATTGGGCTACTTGCTCAGCAGGGAGCCTGCTTCTTCCACCCCACCGCTTTGCCCCTGCTTGTGCTTGTGCACGCGCGCGCTCTCTCTCTGTGTCAATTAAATAAAAATAAAATCTTTATAAAAAATGACTATTTGTAATGATTCAAACCTGATTAACCAAACATGGCTAAAAACTTCGTAAAGGAAAAATATTACTGATTTGGGGTCATCATCTTCCAAACACTGTTGATTTACAGTGCTACTTCTAATTTTGAGTTTTTCTTGACAATTCACAATTCAGTATTTTAACAAACATGCAAAATCTACCATCTATGCATCTCCTCTCTGCTTTTGTGTTTCCTCAGAATAGAATTTAATTGCTATACTATATGGTAAAATTGTTATTTAATATTAAAATTCCATTTTTTAAAATTCTGGGTATTAAAAACTCTCCATTGAATAGCAATGTGGCCCCTAGATTTAAGAGACAGAACATGAAAAAAAAAAAAAAAGACTCAGGATTCTCAGAAGATCCTAGAGTCATCTCCAAGTCATTTCCTTGGAAATATGAACTACTTAATGGCCATTCGGCTTGGCACAAACTAAAGGTCTGTCCTGTGTCACAGATTTGAATTAATGGTCTTCCTGGAGTAATACTGAAAATTCACATGACTGACTAGACTGGCCCAAAAAAGAATATGGGTAGTACTCTACAAAACAGTCATTGTTACTGGAGAACAAATGCTCCAAATAATGTCTTTTATTGATGGTGTGGTTGCTACAATTGTTATACTCAATGAATAGCATATATTTTTTAAATGAAGAATTTTCTGAAAATTATGAAATAATTCATGTGAAAGGAGAAAATGTAAGAAGAATCCAGAAATAATTCAGGTGGTAATTCATCAATAGTTGGTACTCTTTGTGCACTCTGCTAATTTGGATATGCAATGAGCTTACAATATCATGGAGTGTGTGATCCATCCTTATGTTAAGGCCACAGCCATCTGAAGATAAAATTATAGTATAAATTGGTGTAATTTTGATACATCAATTATCAAGTTATCAATTAATCAAGTTAAAACGTAACTTATCTTCAAATTTTCAACTGTTCTAAAGGGTGGACATTTTAAGTCATGATTAAAGAGGCCAAGTTTTTATATCAATATTACCATGCGCTATGAACTGCAAATAAGAGCGATCTAAGAAATACCCCTGGGAAATAATACCATGTGGGTAAGATAGTTATTTAATGACTTTCATAAACGATAAAAATTCATAGTGATATTCACGTGTATCTTCACATTTTTTTAAAAAATCCAAAGCAAGCAAAAATATAGACACACAAAAACTTTAAGCTATGTTCCATATGTTATAGAGGAAGCAGAAAAATTAAAAACCCACAAAAGAAAGAATGATTTTAATTATGAAAATTTTGATACCAGCCTAAAGCAGTGCTAAAATTCTGAACAAAACATGGCTACTGTAACTGGACCAGGTTTATTTCTTTAAGAAGTTGTTTCTAATTCTGAAGCTGCATATGTGCAGGCACACGTGATGGAGAATGGAAGGGTTGCTATGGTAAGCACACATCTTTTCTTGGACAGTGAAGTATAAAAAAAAAATGTATAAAGAACTCTCCCTTCATAACATGTCATGGAAATTGACTCTGCTTTCCCTAACCACATATGATATGATGCAATGCAGTATAGTACAGAAATAGCCCACATTTTCAAAACTTCATCCCATTAAGATGGCTTATAAAACACGGAGTGAAAAATGAAGTAAGAAATCTCCAGGTCAGGTAACTCTATTTAAATGGCGGGTCTAGAACAAGTTCTACTTCCATTAAATTAATAAATAATCCCACCTTGCGGATATTCGACAGGCCTTGAGATGCCCCGGGAGTCCAAATGCAAAAATTGCTAACCACCCATTTCAATATACTTGAGTCTTAGGACTCTTATTTTTAAGGGAAAATAAAAACATTCCAACATCCCTACTTTCTCATTCTTGCCCCGGTGCGATTAATGATTTTCAGCAAGCACGGATTTGACCCCCCTCTACTGTCTCTTGCAAAAAGATCTTGGGGTGGTTCTCTTAGAGTCGTGAAGCCAGCTCAACGACGCCTGGATGGAGGCGTGACACGGACTGGGGAGGTGGCAGAATCTGTTGCGAATAGCAGCAGGTTCTGAGGCGCTGGAGAACCCACGTGTGCAGGGGCTGAAGAACTTTTCTGCCACGTCTCCCGGAACGAATGCCTCACTTTTAAGTAAGGGACTAGCTGGGGCGAGGGGTGGGGCGGGAAGTGGGCGGTAAAAACCGAGAAGTGGGCGGCAGAGGAGAAGGTTCAAGCCCTTCACAGGTATCTATCTACCTGTGTTTTTCTACCTTCTATTCTCGCCCCTGGTCAACTTTATTATTTTTCCCACTAATTGGAGGACTTAAGCAACCGCATGCTGAGCATCTCATAGGCTCAGCTTGGAACAAAGAAAATCGAGTTCCTAATACTGTATCTCTCCCGTCAGAGAGATCACGTGTCCTGCTTTCGCTGGAATGCACTCTTCTCGCCCACGCTATAAAAATCTCTATTGTGCTTAGAAATTTTGCCAAGGTTAAAATATGATCACATACGAATTGTTTTTCATCTATCAAGACAGCCACATTTCATCGTATACAGGTACATATATGTACGTGCTGACCCAGTTACCACTGCAGGTAAATTCAATGTGTTGAAAGTGTGGTGGGAAAGTAATCAAAAAGAGCAGGTGGAGGACCTCTATGTCTCACTGACCCCCACCTCCACCCCGCATCATTTCTAATTCCTTTTAAAGGAGAACTTCGAAAGGAACGTGGGAGTCGCAGATGGTTCCATGCTGAAGCCGATTCCCGGGAGTTGTGAAAGTGACCCCTTCCCTTTTCCGCCTGGCGGTGCGCCCTCTCGCCCAGCCCGCTCGCTTTGTGACTTGGTGGGGAGGAGACAGTGAGGGAGAGGGCGGAGGCGGGTCCTTTATTCAGCCCTGATGGCCAAGAAGTAGTATAATGAAGCAGTTTTGCAACCATCGCCGTTATGAAGTCACACTATTTTTAAAGGCATTTTGTTCAACCCCTATCCCCCCCACCCGCATTCTTGACTCTGCAAACGGTAAGACTAGAGACCTTCGGGAACCAATCTAATTGTCCGTGAGCCAGGATGCCATAATTACCTTAATGTTAATGTGCTTTCCTCCCTCTTTCAACGTAGGATCCGAAACTAGTCCTGCATTCTTAATGACTCTAAGAGAAGGATACAAGATGCTGAAGGGGGCCCAGCTCTGGGACTGGGAATAGTGCAGGTTCACCAGCTTCGCCTTGCAACACAAAGGAGATGTGTGGGCAGGAGTTGTCTCGCTTGGGGGGAGATAGGTATCGTTCTCCCTGACTCTCAGGAAAAGCTTCCACCCCATTGCTCCCCCACTTCTTTCTGTCCTCCAATCTGTCATACTCCTCTTCCCCTCCATCCCCCCAAACCCCACCCTTTCCCTTCAATCCCAAAGGCAAAAAGATCTAATTGCATTTTCCAAACAAATGGACATCAAACAGTAATACTACACCTTCCAAGATAAAGGGACAAATGCGACCTGCCACAAGTGTGTGTGTGTTTGTGTGTGTGTGTGTGTGTGTGTGAGAGAGAGAGAGAGAGAGAGAGATGATCAAATGGGCGCTTCATCCTCCAGACACCTCCGATAAAAAGCTTACTGAAGATATCCAAGATAATAAAGAGCTAAGACTACCTCAGCTAGACCAATGGTCCCGGCACCAGCGTCCAACACTCGCTCTTTACCTTTCCTTTTCGCAGTATGTAACCCTTTAGGGTCTCCCGCCAGCCCAGGCCACTCGGTGCTCCCATGCACCCACACAGCTAGCACCCATTTCCAAATGCCCCGCAACGTACCACATCCCCGCCGCCTCCGCGGGCCACCTCGCGAGCAGCTCCCCTGAGAGCGCTGAAGGCTCGTGTCCTCCTCCCCCGCCCCCTCCCCCGCTGGCACTTGTGTCCCACACCTCGGGCGCTCACTGTCACCGAGGCCACAAACGACGAGGCCCCCGCAGTCCTCCCCCCCCCCCCCCCCCCACTGGCCACGAAACAAGAGTGTGCTACTCACATCGCCGGAAGAAACTGCCCATGAGGTTTCGGAGAGAGTGAATCGTGCAGCTGCCAACGCTTATTCCTTAAAGTGTTCGGGGGTCCGCAGTGGAGTGGCCACGAGGGTCCTCGCAGGAAGAGAGGAGGGGTGGAGTAGGAGGAAGAAGACCAGGAGAAAGGGGATTCCAGGCAGGTGCCGCGTTAGACCATGATGCCGGTGCCCTTCAGGTGGACCGCTGGAGAGGTTCCGGCGGGAAGCGGCCGAGGGGAAGCCCAAAGCGCTGCCGGGGAAGGCAGGAGCGCCTTCACTCCCCTGCCTCCGCCTGCCCTGCGCGCCGCGCTAGCGACCGCAGCAGCAGCGGCGGCGGCGGCGGCGGCGGTGGCGGAGGCGCAGCTCCCTCCCCACCCCCAGAAGGCTCCACAGACAATAAATCCCGGGCGGAGAAGAGACGAGCAGGAAAGGCGAATCGTGCACGCAACTCTAACACACCCTGCCTGCTGCTGGGCGAGAATCCCCGGGGACCCCGTGCAGCCGCGGCTCTGAGGAGCCAAGCGCTCCCGGGTCTGCAGGCGACGGCGGCGGTCTGTGTAGGCGGCTGCAGGTCCCTTCGGCGAGAACCCGCTGACCAGGAGCTGGGTGTCCGTGGCTTCAAGCCCGGCGTTGGCCCGGAGCGGGGTCCTCCTCCGTGCAGTGGCTCGGCGCACAGGTGCCAGGCTTGGCAGGAGAGGAGGCGCTGCTCGTGGCTCTTGGCTGTGTCTCCCCGCTCTCCCCGCCCCCTCTCTTTTTTCCCACCCCCTTTTCCGACGACACCAGCTGCAGCTGCTTCAAAGTGTGAAAAATGTCAAGGAGATTTTCCAGCGATAAGAGGGGGTGCCCACTTTCACAGCCCTCGGCCCCTTTTTGAGATTCTCGCCTGCCCCTCTGACCTCTAGTCGGGCTCCCCCAAATTGTGAGAAGAAAAATCCCAGTCCTGCGAAGAACTGAAATGCTCGCCTTCTCCGGGCTTTCACAAGCTGCTTTTCGAGAACGGGAAGCTCTCTGGGTTCCTTTCGTCGCCCGCGGTGCTCGAGGCAGTTGCTCGAGGCACGGTGCCTGGCAGCGCTCCGCCACCGCCTCCTCCTGCTGCCGGACCGGCCCGTGGCGCTGGAGTGGCGCGGCGCGGCGTCCTGCAGCGCGGGCGACTCCGCAGCTGTAGCGGCTCCGGGCCTCTGCACCTCCCCGAGCGCCCCTGCACCCGCACCAGCTCAGTGACGCTGCGCTCGCGGCTCCGCAGGCTGCTGCTCCTGCTATCTCAGCAAAGAGGCGGCCAGGAGCGCCTCCTCGGGGTTTCCTCCCCCGCCCGCCTCTCCTGCTGCAGGTTGTTGGCTGCCCAGGAGAAAAGTCTCTGCTTGAGGGTCGGTCACTTCACATCAGTCAAGGCAGCGACCTTTGTGCCTGCTTTGACATTCCCTTCTCCTTCTGGGGCCGGGATTGCTAGCCTGAGAGTGCGCAAAAAGAGAAGGGTTTTCCCAACTACCCTTCATGGTTTCACTGCCACTCCTCCTGCTGTGAACACACACTCTCACTCACACACACTCATAGGCTCCTTTACATAAAGGCACACAGAGACACTTTATTCTCACATACTTTAAAGTCTTATAAGCAGCAATATGTTAAGAAACATATTGATGAAGCTAGTACTATATTTAGACTTCTCTTTTATTTTCTACACCCATCTGATGAATTCTTTCTTTGCAACTGGATTTATTATGCTGGAAACATTTTTTTTGTGCAATATAGGCTATAGGGTTGGTTGGTTGGTTGGTTGGTTGGTTGGTTGGTTGGTT